>NC_057797.1:216660612-216777760 GCF_018294505.1 Triticum aestivum
AATTGCTCGGGGCGATCTCCACAACCTAATTGGAGACCCCGACGCTTGCCCGGAGCTTTACACCACAATGATTGAGCTCCGAACACCACCAACCGACTAGGGGGCCCAAGCACCCAAGATAAACAAGCTCAAGGGCACCAAGCACCCAAGAGTAATAAGCTTCTCAACTTGTAACTTCCACGTATCACGTGGAGAACTCAAACCGATGCACCAAATGCAATGGCAAGGGCACACGGAGTGCCCAAGTCCTTCTCTCTCAAATCCCACCGAAGCAACTAATGCTAGGGAGGAAAATGAGAGGAAGAACAAGAAGGAGAACACCAAGAACTCCAAGAACTAGATCCAAGGGGCTCCCCTCACATAGAGGAGAAAGTGATTGGTGGAAATGTGGATCTAGATCTCCTCTCTCTTTTCCCTCAAAAACTAGCAAGAATCCATGGAGGGATTGAGAGTTAGCAAGATCAAAGAAGGTCAACAATGGGGGAAGAACACGAGCTCAAAGGATTAGACTCAATGGGGAAGAAGACCCCCTTTTATAGGAGGGGAGAAAATCCAACAAGCGTTAAAGCATAATATCTAAAAGATGGCAATCGTTGGCTTCAGCCCCCACGCACATAGTGCGGGGGTGCTCGTAGAAGACGCATTTTCACACTTAACCCAACGTCTTGGTCCTACAAAGGAGGTGATAGCGCAGCGGGCCAGGCAACCGGACTATAATGCTTTAACACTTTCACTTAGCCATAAGAGCTTGACAGTGGGACTATTTAGGTAGCCCCTTGGTGGCGACTGCGCTCGCCCGAGTTCGGGGCACGTATGTGCCTGGCCGGGAAACGGCCCTTCGTTAAAACGGAGGAATCCTATAGATTCCGATAGGTCATCGGGTGGTTGACCAGTCTCACGCTACATCATGACAGTTAGTTTTCGGCTTTCTCTACTGAGGCGCTCGCCCGGCCTAACCGGGGCACAATCGCAGTAGTTCTCCTAGTGCTACCTTAGCCGATAGAGCGGAACGTAAGGTAGCTGAACTCAGGAGCCGGGCAACCCAACATTTGACCAAAGACATGATTCGGAGCTGATGCATATAATGCCAAAACCCGCGACGCCGAACACTCCCTAAGGTGTTCGGTCTTTATGAGTGCGGGCAAAACACACTCTTTATTAAAAAGCCCCTAGTGTCTAGGTACGCGCAAAAATTCTGACGTGGCCACATTCCAAGATGCCAGCCTCCTCCTTGGTTATATCAGAGAAAACCAGGGGATATGTAGCAACAAGAGACAGTAAAAAAGGTTTACGCAGGGTCTTAATCTAAAAAGAATCCTTAGGACGGGTCCCTACTGCACGTCTGCGCCTGTGTCTCCGTTGTGCCGTATCCTGGACGGGCGCCGCACGACGTTCATCTGCGAAAGAGAGGAACTGAGCTAAAAATGGGTCGTGCCGAACAAAAGTTTAAAATAAGCAAAGTATAAAGTAAAATATATAGAACTGAGCTTTATTGTCTCTTATTGTATATGTACGGAGCCCCTAGTGCGGGGGTATATGGCCACTAAGCCTGCATCAATGATGATTTTGTACCAAACTCGTCTATCCGCGTTCGTGGTCTTTAATGACCTATTCCGAAATTTTTGGCCGGTGAAGCCATTTTACTGTGGGGCTGTCAAAGCAGCCGCACAGTCCTCCGCTTGGGAGAGGGGCACATCAATGCTTCCCCTTCAAAGAGATGATGGCTCGTGGACCGCGCATCTTAAGCGTTAGAGATGCATAATGCGGTATTGCGTTAAAGCGGGCGAAAGCTTCGCGTCCCAGTAGTGCTTGATAGCGACTGGAGAATGGGACGATGTGGATGGTCAGCTTTTCGCGGCGGAAGTTATCGGTAGAGCCGAATATAACTTTGAGCCGGAGAAAACCCATGCAATGGGTGTCCGGACCAGGCGTGACCCCTTGAAAGGCGGTTTTACTGCGGCGGATTCTTGCTGGGTCTATCCCCATGTGGCGGATTGTGTCCTGATATATCAGGTTTAGTCCACTGCCGCCGTCCATAAGGACATTTGAAAACTGGAGTCCGCCAATTATTGGATCGAGTACCAAGGCAGTCCAGCCTGCATTCCTGATACTTCTAGAATAATCCAGCTGATCAAAGATGATTGGTTTTGACAACCAATGGAGGGACCCCTTTGGGATAGGTCGTATGGTGCGTACCTTTATGGGAGCCGCATGTTTTGTTATGTGAAGTAAGTTTACTGTTTTTACTTCTTGTGGGAAGTTCTTTTATTTCCTGGTGCTCTGCTTTTGGGGTTCGTCCTCGTCTTCGCTTGGTGTGTCGAGCCCCTTGTGTTCGGTGTTGAGTCTGACGGATTGTTTGAAAACCCAACAATCTCTGTGGGTATGGTTAGCAGGCTTACCAGGGGTACTGTGTATTTGACATATCCTGTCCAGGATTTTGTTTAAGTTGGATGGATCATCCATGTTATCCTGGAGGGGTGGCTTTGTCTGATTCTGTCGTGAGCTTTTGAATCCGGCATTGACTGCCGTGCTCTTCGGACTTTTTTCCTTAGTCTGGCGATGGTCCTTGTTGCGTCGCGGTTTTCCATGTCCATCCCTAGTTTCGGATGTACTTGGGTCGCTGGGGCTGCATCTTGCCAACCAGCTGTCCTCTCCTGCACAAAAGCGGGTCATGAGGCTTGTTAGTGCGGCCATTGTTCTTGGCTTTTCTTGGCCGAGGTGTCTGGCGAGCCATTCGTCTCGGACGTTATGCCTGAAAGCTGCTAAGGCTTCGGCGTCCGGACAGTCGACTATCTGATTCTTTTTAGTGAGGAATCTATTCCAGAATTGCCGAGCTGATTCTCCGGGCTGTTGAGTTATGTGACTAAAATCGTCTGCATCCGGAGGGCGGACATAGGTCCCTTGAAAATTTGCTCGGAAAGCGTCATCGAGTTCTTCCCAACTTCCGATTGTGCTTTCGATCCAGACTCCAGGGTCTGTTGTTCCATCATATGCCTCTATGTTTACGGGTTTGAATCCCTCTGGAAATTCATAGTCCAGGACCTCATCGGTGAAACATAGGGGGTGTGCGGCGCCCCTGTATTTGGGTGTGCCAGATTCTGATGATGGATTTATTGCATTGCTTACGAGAGCTTGCTTTCTTGGCCCGTAAATGGACCTGACTGGGCCCTGATGTGAATCCTTAAGTGGGTCGCATGCCGATTTAAGTGCGGTGCCACTTGCCGCTTTATGCTGGCCATGGGGTCGTCTATCCGACCATGTGGCTTTCTTATTTTTTGAATGCGAGGGCTCTAGGGCCTCTTCTCGAATTCGGGCAGTAGCTTTCTCTTCGGATAGCTTGTAGTGCGGCGGCTGTTGCCGTATTTATCTGCGGTGTTGATTACCTTGCTCCATCGGATCCTGAGTGCATCTTCCGCCTTTTTTAGCTTCCACTTCTTCTTTTTCAGGCTGCGTGCTGTTGCAACGAGCCTCTTGTGGAGATTCTTCTGCTTCATGGGTTTATCTGGCGTAAGGTCGTCCGGAGTGCCGTTTTCGCCGGGGGAGGGATGTTTGGTTTCTCTATCCATGTTGCCTTGTTCGGACGGTTGCTCTAAGGCCTGCCGGTCGTCTACCGGCTCATCCTGCTCTATGGCTGGGTCTTTATCGAGGCGGGGCTTGGGTCGGCATTTACGCTGACGCTTTGATTGCTTTTCGAGGGATCGGTCCCCGGTTCCATCCCCTTTTTCCTCGTTGTCGTTTCCTTTAGGGGTATCCACCATGTACACATCATGAGATGGGGTGGCTGTCCAATGCCCTATGGGCGTTGGCTCATCTGTATCTCCTGCATCATCGTCCATGCTGTCGATGTGTGCGGAGTCGAAGTTGAGCACGTTGTTTAAATTGTCGACAGTGGCTACCAAGTGGGTGGTGGGTGGGCTTTGAATTTCTTCATCATCCGTATCCCATCCTCGCTGACCGTAGTCCGGCCAGGGCTCTCCTGATAAAGAGAGAGACTTTAGAGAATTCAGGATGTCGCATAAAGGCGAGTGCTGAAAGATGTCCGCGGTGGTGAACTCCATTATCGGTGCCCAATTGGATTCGATCGGCAGGGGCGCGGGGGGTTCGGAGTTTGGAGAGGAATCCGGCTCCTTGGAGTCACGGGCCGTGCGGAACGCAGGGCTGACGTTCGGCTCGATTGCCTTTGAGATCGTAGCCCCCGAGGTGACGTCCAACCGCTCATCCTCGATTGGCGCAATAGGCCCCGAATAAAGGGTCGGAACCGGTGCTTATGCGGCCTCCAGGGCACTATTCGGTGGCAGAGCTAGATCATGCCTCTCGACACAGTGCGGCGCGCTCAGCTGTGGCTTGAATCCATCGAAGATCGAATCCCCGCGGGTGTCTGCCGTGTAGTTTAAGCTTCCAAACCTGACCTGATGGCCAGGGGCGTAGCTTTCGATCTGCTCCAGGTGGCCAAGCGAATTGGCCTGCAGTGCGAAGCCGCCGAAGACGTAGATCTGTCCGGGGAGAAAAGTCTTACCCTGGACCGCATCATCGTTGAGGACCAAAGGAGACATCGAGCCCAAAAGTGACAACATAGAGGAACTCTCAATGAAAGCACCAATGTCGGTGTCAAAACCGGCGGATCTCGGGTAGGGGGTCCCGAACTGTGCGTCTAGGCGGATGGTAACAGGAGACAAGGGACACGATGTTTTTACCCAGGTTCGGGCCCTCTCGATGGAGGTAAAACTCTACTCCTGCTTGATTAATATTGATGATATGGGTAGTACAAGAGTAGATCTACCATGAGATCAAGGAGGCTAAACCCTAGAAGCTAGCCTATGGTATGATTGTTGTATGATGAAGTTGTCCTACGGACTAGAACCCTTCGGTTTATATAGACAATGGATAGGGTTAGGGTTACACAGAGTCGGTTACAATGGTAGGAGATCTTGAATATCCGCATTGCCAAGCTTGCCTTCCACGCCAAGGAAAGTCCCATCCGGACACGGGATGAAGTCTTCAATCTTGTATCTTCGTAGTCCTGGAGTCCGGCTGAAGGTATAGTCCGGCTACCCGAACACCCCCTAATCCAGGACTCCCTCACAGGGTATCGGACCTCGCGAATGACCCCAGCGGCTTCTAGTTTGCGGGTCTCTTGGACGATGAAGGCCTGCTTTTCTATGGACTGCCGCCTTGCCTTCTGCTTCACAGGACGCACGTTGGGGCACACGTTGAGGTGATGCTCGATTACACTCCTAGGGATCCCCGCCAACTGGTCAGGCTCCCAAGCGAATACCTTCTTGTTCGCGCGCAGGAACTTGACCAGGGCCTCCTCCTGTTCGGGTTCGAGGTTGGCGCCTATGGTGAAAGTGGCATTGGTGGACCCGTCCTCATCGACGAGTATCTGCTTGGTTTCTGCCTTGTCTTGGGTGAACAACTATTTCTTCTTGGCGGGTGCAGCCCCCTTGGGCTCAGGGGTCTCCAAGACGGCGGGCTGTGCCGCCGCCGCCGTCTTGAAGGCAAGCTTGAGTACCCGCAATGCGTCCCCGGTGTCCCCGTGCACGGTGAGGACACCGCTGCTCCCGGACATCTTCATGAGGTTGTACGCCGGGTGCGTCGCGGCCATGAACTGGGCTAGCGCTGGGTAGCCGAGGATGGCATTGTAGGGAAGGCCGATGGGGGCGATGTCAATGTCGACCAGCTCCGTGCGGAAGTTGTTGTAGGTGCCGAAGGTTACTAGGAGCCGGATCTGTCCCAAGGAGCTGGATGATCCGCCCCCAACGCCAGAGACGGGCCGGCTGGGTTGCAGCCGTTCCAGGGGTATGCAAAGGAGGTTGAAGGCCTCGACCGGGAGCACGCTGAGGCCCGCACCACCATCGATGGGAGCTCTGGTGACGGCCACCTGGCAGATGGTGGCGGTGCACAGCATGGGGAGCGAACCCGAGCAGGTCGAGTTGGAGGGGTGGTCCTCCGAGCTGAAGGTCAGGCCGGCCTTGGACGTCGCCCGGTCCGGGAGAGCCTCCTGCTGCGTGGAAGCGGCACTGACCCGGTGGATGAACGGCTTGACGTGGTTACCTGTAGGCGGCGCCTGCGAGCCGCCCAGGATGGCCGCGATGACCGGGGGTGTTGGTGTAGCGCGATGGGCGGGGAAGAGGCTGCGGGGCTCTTCCCAAGAGGCCCCGGAGGTTTCCGGCAGGTGGAGCAGCCATGGGTGCGGAGCGCCGGTGAGGGCCATGGGGAGCCAGTTGGCCATGACCCTATCGTCACCTCCAGCTTCGAGGGGGGCCTCCTCGCTCGCCGGCAAGAAGGACAGCGGATCTGTCGCGCCGCCGTAGCGCGGCGGCGTCGTTGGCCTGAACTTGTCCGATCACCGTACCCGTTGCAGGGCTGGGGCCAGGGCTCGGAGCCCCCTGGCCCCCGTGCTGGCGCCGGCGGCCGGAGCGGGTGACGCGCTACTCATCGCGAGGCAGGTCGTGGCGGTGGCGGAAGAGAAAACTCTAGCGCACCCCTACCTGGTGCGCCAAATGTCGGATTTCGGGTTCCGGCAGATCCTTGAGGTTCGAACACTGGGGTGTGCGCGGAGACTTCGCCTCCTACCTACCTGCACCCCTCCGCCTCGCTAAGATCTAAGCTATGGAAAGAACAACGCAAGAGACACAGGGTTTATACTAGTTCGGGCCACCATTGTGGTGTAATACCCTACTCCAGTGTGTGGTGTGGTGGATTGCCTCTTGGGCTGATGATGATGAACAATACAAGGAAGAACAGCCTCGCGAGGGTCTGCTCTTGGCTGGGGCGATGAACTGTTGGGAGGAGTTCAGTTACCCTTCTCTCTCTCTCTCTTTCCTTCTCTCGTCCTTTTCCTCTTCCCTCGTCCCCTCTCGTTTTGTGGGTGGTTGGTCCTATTTATAGAGGCCCTGACCCTCTTCCCAAATATCGAGCGGGAAGGGAGCCAACAATGGCGGGCTAATTTGAAGGGGGACAACTAGTACCAGCTATCCTGACAAAAGTAGTCTTCGCCTGCACAAAGCTCTGGTGGTGACGCCGTCTTGGGCTCCACGATGACCTCCGTCTTGCAGTCCTCCTGGTCTTGGTCTTGTTGCACCGAAATGGCAACCTTTGCCTAATGCCTTAGTACTCCACGTCTGCGCTTGATCCCTTTGCACCAAAGAGGAAAGGAGGACGCTGCGCGGGCTGGCACCCGCCTGGCGCCTTTGGTCGTCATGGCTTGCGTCACGGGCACCTCGTGAGGTACCCCGCCTTGATCTCTCCGCCTCCTCGCGAGCCAGCCTGATGAGGACGTGCCTGAGGAAGCTCCGCGTCGTCCGCCCCGCGAGGCTTGGCCCCTCGCGAGGGTCTTGGGTCTGTGTTGGTGAAGATGGGCCACGCTGGGCCCCCCTTTGAGCCACGCCGCAGGCCGCAGGTAGGCAAGTCTGGGGACCCCCGTTCCCAGAACACTGACATGTCTGCCGCCTGGTTGTTTTCCCGAGCCACATGATGGAATTCAAGCCCCTCGAACCGATCTGACATTTTGAGGACGGCGTTGCGATATGCCGCCATTTTTGGATCCTTGGCATCAAAGTCTCCATTTATTAGGGATATTCCGAGGTACGAGTCCCCGCACACCTCCAGGCGTTGAATGCCAATGGAATCTGCCATCGAGAGACCGTGTAACAGGGCCTTGTATTCGGATATGTTGTTGGAGTCTGTATATAGTATTTGGAGTACTATTGCACTGTATCTCCGATGGGCGACGTCAGGATGACGCCAGCCCCTAGACCAGCCAGCATTTTGGAGCCGTCGAAGTGCATGATCCAATTGGAGTATGCGCCATACTCTTTAGGGAGTTCGGCTTCTGTCCATTCGGCTACAAAATCGGCCAGTACTTGCGACTTAATGGCTCATCGTGGTTTATATGTTATGTTGAACGGGAGGAGCTTGATAGCCCATTTGGCAATCCGGCCCGTGGCGTCGCGGTTGTTTATTAAGGAGTCGACGTGTCTAGTTTTAACGACCACATCATCGACGTATGCCTCCACTGTTTTGCTGATCTGCTTTTCCAGACATGTCTGAATCATGCGCTGATACGTTGCGTCGGCGTTTTTGAGCCCGAAGGGCATTGTGTTGAAACAGAAGGGGCCGTATGGGGTGATAAATGCCATTGCGGCTTGGTCGGACTCCGCCATCTTAATTTGGTGGTAACCGGAGTATGCGTCGAGGAAGCACAATGAGTCGTGTCCTGCGGTAGCGTCGATAATTTGATCGATGCAAGGGAGGGGGAAGGGATCCTTTGGGCAAGCCTTATTAAGGTCCTTGAAGTCGACGCATAGGCGCCAGGATTTGTCCTTCTTTGGCACCATCACCAGGTTTGCTAGTCAGTCCGGGTGCTTTATTTCTCTAATGAATCCGGCCTCCAGTAATTTGGCTAGCTCCTCTCCCATGGCTTGTCGCTTAGGTTCTGAGAAACGCCGAAGAGTCTGCTTGACCGGCCTGAATCCTTTTAGAATGTTAAGGCTATGCTCGGCCAGCCTGCGTGGGATTCCTGGCATGTCTGAAGGATGCCAGGCAAATATGTCCCAATTCTCGCGCAGGAACTCCCGTAGTGCGGCATCTACGGCGGGGTTTAACTGTGCCCCAATGGACGCTGTTTTTGTGGGGTCCGTTGGATGGACTTGGAATTTGACTATTTCATCCGCTGGTTTAAAGGAGGTGGACTTGGATCTTCTGTCTAGTATCACGTCGTCCCTGTCCATTGTGGAGCATAGCGCGGTTAACTCCTCCGCCACAAGGGCTTCGGATAGTGCCTCGAGGGCCAGTGCAACTGTTTTGTTCTCGGCACGGAGTCCTATGTCCGGATCACTAGCTAGAGTGATGATTCCATTGGGTCCGGGCATTTTGAGCTTCATGTACCCGTAATGGGGTATGGCTTGAAAAATTGTGAATGCCTCCTGCCCTAGAAGGGCGTGGTCTCCGCTACTGAACGGGGCCACTTGGGATGTGATTTCTTCGGACCTGTAATTCTCCGGAGTGCCGAATACCACATCTAGTGTGATTTTCCCAGCGCAACGTGCTTCCCGACTAGGGATGATTCCTCGGAAGGTTGTGGTGCTTTGCTCAATACGGTTGATGTCTATTTCCATTTTTTGAAGAGTCTCCTCATAAATGAGGTTTAATCCGCTGCCGCCATCCATGAGCACTTTAGTGAGCCGAAAGCCATCCAAAATTGGACTGAGGACCAAAGCGGCTGGTGCTCGGGCTGTTTGGAATTTAGGTTCGTCACTGGCATTGAAAGTAATGGCCGTGTCGCTCCATGGATTTATTGCTGCTACGTGGCAGACTTCGGCAAGGCTGCGGAGTGCTTGCTTACGCCTATTATTTGAGGCGAAGGTCTCGAAGACTATTAATACTGTATTGTTATCCACGGGAGGGTGTTCTGGGATGTTTTGTATGAGGAGATCCTCACCGCTCTTGGCCACCTGCTGGAGTACCCAACATGCTCTAAGGCTATGTGTTGGTATGGTATCCTCTGTACTATGAATTTTGCAGGGCCCGTTAAGCCATCCCTCCAATACGGTTCCACGCCCTGTAGTGGGCTTTTGCTTCTTTGTAATTGAGTCGGGCAACTTATGAGAGTGCACCCTTTTAGTTCGGAATAGGGATTTTGTTAGAGCCGGATTGTCCCAAAATTGTGTTTGGGTTTTCCAGGCTCTTTCCATCACACAGTATTTCCGTACTATGGTCGCCAAGTCAGCAAAGTGTGTTATGTCACGGCGACTTATGGCGTTGACGATTCCCTTGTCCATGCAATTGTTGCAAAAGAATGAAATTGCATCCTCTTCGCGACAGTCCTTGACCTTGTTCATTACAAGGAGGAATCTGGCCCAATAGTGATGTACTGTCTCTTGGGGCGCTTGCCTAATGTGGGAAAGATCATTTGTATCTGGGTGGGTGTGTGGATTTAAGTCCATACCTTGACCCAATCTGAGATCTCGGGGCAGGGGAGTTTCCGGTCTTGGAAGTTTGGGCTCCGGGATGTTGCTCCGTGGATTCGGTGTGCGACTTGATTCTAGGTTCAGGGTTAGGGTGTTGTCCTCCCGTGAGCGGGAATCCGGCACGGAGAGCTCGGGAATCCGGACATAGTCTGTCCTCAGGATAGAGGGAGAACCGCCGTGTTGCTCCTCCACCACCGCTATTTGATGGGTGACTGGCGAAGAGTTAATCTCCCTTTGGTCGGGTTTAAGCCCAATCCGATCGTAGTCCGTAGTGACTCCCAGAGCGGCGATGCGATCCAAGAGCTTGTTCAAAGAGGAGAGCTCCATTGGATCCATCTGCTCGGCGAATTTTGAGCCGATGTGGAGGCTATTTCCGATGACCCGAGAAGTCATCGTCGGTGCAACGGCCGAGCGGGCGGTCATGACGAAGCCGCCTAGTCGGAGAGTTTGGCCTACAACCAGGGCTCCCCCAGAAGTGATGTTGTCCTTGACAACGAGACGAGCCATCCCTCCTTATGATGACGACACAGTGGAACTCTCAATGAAAGCACCAATGTCGGTGTCAAAACCGGCGGATCTCGGGTAGGGGGTCCCGATCTGTCGTCTACGGCGGATGGTAACATGAGGCAGGGGACACGATGTTTACCCAGGTTCGGGCCCTCTTGATGGAGGTAATACCCTACGTCCTGCTTGATTGTTCTTGATTATATGAGTATTACAAGAGTTGATCTACCACGAGATCATAGAGGCTAAACCCTAGAAGCTAGCCTATGGTATGATTGTATGTTGTCCTACGGACTAAACCCTCCGCTTTATATAGACACCGGACGGGATAGGGTTACACAGAGTCGATTACAAGGGAGGAGATCTTCATATCCGTATTGCCTAGCTTGCCTTCCACGCCAAGGAGAGTCCTATCCGGACACGGGACGAAGTCTTCAATCTTGTATCTTCATAGTCCAACAGTCCGGCCAAAGGATATAGTCCTGCTATCCGGAGACCCCCTAATCCAGGACTCCCTCACAAGCAGATCATTTTTCCTTCTTTCCTCAAACATACGCAGAATTTGCTCGGTGGAGGGCGGATTTGGCTGTGTAGGCGGTGGCGGAACGTACGTGTCAGTGTCAAAACCGGCGGATCTCGGGTAGGGGGTCCCGAACTGTGCGTCTAAGGCGGATGGTAACAGGAGGCAGGGGACACAATGTTTTACCCAGGTTTGGGCCCTCTTGATGGAGGTAAAACCCTACGTCCTGCTTGATTTATTATTGATGATATGGGTATTACAAGAGTTGATCTACCACGAGATCAGAAAGGCTAAACCCTAGAAGCTAGCCTATGGTATGATTGTATGTTATTGTGTCCTACGGACTAAAACCCTCCAGTTTATATAGACACCGGAGAGGGTTAGGGTTACACAAGGTCAGTTACAAAGGAGGAGATATCCATATCCGTATTGCCTAGCTTGCCTTCCACGCCAAGTAGAGTCCCATCCGGACACGAGACGAAGTCTTCAATCTTGTATCTTCTTAGTCCAACAGTCCGGCCAAAGGATATAGTCTGGCTGTCCGGAGACCCCTAATCCCGGACTCCCTTAGTAGCCCCTGAACTAGGCTTCAATGACGATGAGTCCGGCGCACAGTGTTGTCTTCGGCATTGCAAGGCGGGTTCCTCCTCCGAACACATCACAGAAGAGTTTGAATACCAGGATAGTGTCCGACCCTGCAAAATAAGTTCCACATACCACCATAGAGAGAATAATATTTACACAAATCTAATTTGCTGACTTGTTTTGGCAATACGACATTATGCCATGGCCCGGTGATTATTCGAACCGTTTCCTTTAACTAGCCCCGCACATAACGCGAGGCAGTTTTTTGACACGTCTTGTCAAAGCTGAGATTGTGTCCCCCTTATTATGGGATTCTCATCAATACGGGCGTGGGTATCCCAACCGTGCCATCGATTACGGCGCTTGGGGGATAAGCGAGTTTTACCAGGCTAGTGGGGACGCATAGTTTCGTCCGCCCATATAAAGGGACAAGGATTCACCTTTTCATCCACGCCTTCTTCCTCCTTTGCTCATCCATTTTCGCACACTCGAGCTCCAACGCCCAAGTCCACATCTTTCTCCTCAACCTTCTCCAAACATGCCCGGAGCGGGAGGCAAGTGGATGGCTTCCTCCGTTACGGAGGGACACATCAAAAAGTTGCGCGGAGCCGGATACCTAGCCGCGAATATCGTGCATCGGCTGCCTGCTGTGGGGCAGATCGTCCCTACCCCGGAACCTCATGAGATGGTAGTTTTCCTCCACCACTTCCTCCGCGGACTGGGGTTTCCCCTCCATCCATTCATCCGTGGTCTCATGTTCTACTACGGGCTGGACTTCCATGATCTAGCCCCGAACTTCGTCCTCAACATTTCGGCGTTCATCGTCGTGTGTGAGGCTTTCCTCCGCATCCGGCCCCACTTCGGCTTGTGGTTAAAGACCTTCAATATCAAGCAGAAGGTGGTGGGCGGCCAACAAGCAGAATGCGGTGGAGCCATGGTGGGCAAGATGCCCAACATTATATGGATTGAAGGCTCCTTCGTGGAGACCATAAAGGGGTGGCAAATGGCGTGGTTCTACATCACCGAGCCGCACGACACCAAATGGGTGGCTGCCCCCAAGTTTCGATCTGGATTCCCCACACGGCTCACTTCCTGGAAAGAGAAGGGCTTGTCGTGGGGTTCATCGGTGGAGCTGGACGGACTCCAGAAATGTATCCTAAACATGGCAAGCAAGAAGGTCAAGCTTGTCAACATAGTCTTGGTCATGCTCGTCCGCCGGATCCTCCTGTTCCAACAACGGGACTTCAACTTCTGGGAGTTCAACCCGGCCTAACACCAGACTCTGAGCGAGCTCTTCGACACGACGCACAAGGACGTCTGGAAGGTGCTGTTCAAGGGCGCAGAGGTCCCTCCCTCTCTCATCGAGGACCGCGTGCTAAGCGCGAAGCGCCGAGCGCATTCGGTGAGTTCTATACATCCGGTAGGATATTTTATTTCCCCTAGCTTAATCATGCGCGGGGTCTGATCTCCATGCCTTTGACATGACTGGGTGGAGACATCGGGGCAAATTAACTGTCCAGCCCCTCTGCCCGAAGACACTGCGGACGCTCTCCTTACGGAGATGCTGACTCCGGCCCCTTATAAGGTGCCGGAGAAGACCAAGAAGGCCAAGGGAACCCGAAAGAGTTCTCGACGCCAGGCGTCATTGGACTTATTGTCCGATAACTCCGCGATGCACTCCTCCCCCGAAGACGAGGAGGAAGATGAAGATGCTCCCCCTCCAGTCAGGGGAGACAAGAAAAGGAAAGCCGCCCCTACTTGGGGGGGGGGGGGCGAAGGGTCCAAGAAGGGAAGGACTCTCCTTACGGATTACTCCATCACCGTCGCCGAAGGCGAAGACGAGTGGCTGCTCAGGGCCAAGCCCATGGCGAAGTCATAAGTATTCGGATACCAGAGTAACTCATAGCATTCCTTTGTCGCACTGCTTCTCCTAACACCGAATTATGATTATGCAGACCACCACGAGCCCGTATCGATGTATCGTCGGACGGCTCCCTGGGCTCGTCGGATATGGATAGCGATCCACTTCCGACCGCCACCTCCCCTTGCCCTACGGACAACGCCAAGGTATTGTCTCAAGAGGCACCGGGTCGAGGGGAGACATTCCCAGAGGCGCCTCAAGGCGACCTTCCAAACTCCGGGAGCAGAGGGAGCAAGGCTCCCGAGGGCTCCGAGTTCGGCCCTCAGCCGAACACCGCGCCGGAACCTCCAATGGTTCCGGACTCAGGCAGGCGGCCTCCTTCCAAAAGGGGCAAGATGTCTGTGCCAGTGACCTCTGTCCAACCAGAGGCACCGGACAATCTGCTGGGAGCGCTTCACAGCGCTTCCATCGACGAAGAGCACCGCACTATTATGAGTGCAGTGGTCCAGAAGGTTTAGTTCGCCAAGAGCGGATTGACTGAAGCATGTGCCAGCCTTCTAACGGGCTTTGAGGTAAGTGTTTGAAATATAGGAAAAATATTACTGCATAGACAGTAGCCCCTGATGCTCTGTTCGGTGTTCACAAAGAAAACCCGAATAGAGGATCAAACAATATCGCAGGAGTCTAACATAAGTATGTCTATATGCGTATGCAGGCTTCGCTACTGGCCGCTGCCGCACAGACTGCGGAGGTTGCCGCATTGAAGTAGGACCTCGAGGGGTCCAAGAAAGAGCTCGGCCTTGCCAAGAGGCAGATCGAGGAGAACAAGGGTAAGTAATACCCTGTCTATAGATATGTATATATAAAAGAAGACGCGATTGCAAAATGATAGGATCATCGTGAATTTGTCAGGGGCCACGATCGAGGTGGCGACCCTGAAGCAAGCGCTATCCGACGCCGAAAACAAAGCGGCCAAGGAGCGCACCGAGCTGGAAAGGCATGAGGCACGAGTGGGCGAGGTGCAGCAAGAGCTCCAAGCTCTCGTGACGAAGCATGAGGCGTTGGAGCTTGACTTGAAGACGCGAGAGTCTGAGCTTGCCTCGGCTCTCGAGAGCGCAAAGAGTGCCAAGGCCGAAGCCCAAAAGGCCCTCCAGGAGATTGATGCGGTGAAGAAGATAGCGGCGGGTAAGGCATTCTATATGCAAAGCAAGCATGTGAAAGTAAATTACTTGTTACTTACCCGAATCCGGAGCTCTCCAGGAGCATTCACAGATTTGCCCCGCAGCGTGTCGGATGCCACAACGTTTTACCAGGCCGAGGAGGGAAGCTCATTGGAGAAGTTGTTCTAGGCCCAATATACTGGGACCGAACACCCGGTGCCTATGAGCGACCAGCTAAAGCAGTTGGTCGAGCTACACAAGGCGGCCGAACAGGCCATGAAGGGCTTTATAGTTCGGCCGTGGTCTGGCGACGCCCTTCCGAACAGCTACTTCGGCCTGGTGAGGTGGCTT
This sequence comes from Triticum aestivum, assembly GCF_018294505.1. Lineage (NCBI taxonomy): Eukaryota > Viridiplantae > Streptophyta > Magnoliopsida > Poales > Poaceae > Triticum > Triticum aestivum. The sequence goes on from NC_057797.1 coordinate 216,675,565, forward strand.
GTGGATGCCTGCCCACGGCTAGAAGTCGTCAAGCGGTCCATCTGCATCGAAGGTGCACGCTGGGCTTTCGCCCGTGTGAAGGTGTAATGGGCCAAGCTAGACGCCATGAAGCTGATCAAGGAAGGGTCGCCGCAGGGCAAGGAGCATCTCCACCCCGAGATGTACTATGAGGGTGTCCTGAAGGGTGCCCGTCTTGTAGCGGACGAGTGTGCAAAAGATGTAATATTTGAATGAACTTGCTCGTGTAATCCTTTATTATGAAAACCTGTTCATATGTGCTATGCAATGCTTGTTTGAATTTAAAATATTACCTTTTGTTTGGCTGTTTATCAAATTTGAGAGATGGCTAGTCGTCGGCTTCTGCCCCCATGCCACGAGTGCTGGGGTGTTCGGGATAAACCTGAGGACTCTTGTTCCCATTTTTGGGTCCTTCAAGGGAGGTGCTCAGCACAATGAACAAGGCAATCAGACTATAATGCATTATCACTCTCACTTAGCCATAGAATTCCATAATTTTAAATTTCGGCGAAGCCCCTAGTATTCGGAAGGTTGAATCTGGGGCGCGATACACGCCTTAAGCCGGACAGGGCCGACTCCTCGCTCTAAGCGGCATAAGTCTTTAAGGACTCAAAAACCTCTCGAACAGCGACCAGTCTCTCGCCTTATCATGACAGTCAATTTTAGCTTTCTCTACTGAGGTGCTTAGCCCAGCTGAACCGGGGTACAATTGCAGTAGTTCTCCTAGTGCTACCTTAGCCGATATAGCGGAATGTAAGGTACCAAAACATGGGAGCCGGGCAAACCCAACTATTGACCAAAGACATGATTCGGAGCTCATGCATATAATGCTATAAGTTTGGGGTGCCGCACTTGTGGAAGTGTTCGGACTTCTCTCACCATATTGTGGGGTACTTAAGCCCCTGGTGTATTGGCCGTACCAGAGTGTACGGGTGCTGGATGTCATGAATGAACATATATATATATATATATATATATAAAGAAGAATACAATAATATTCTTAATGCTATGCATTGTTATTCAAAAAGGTGCATTAAAGCAAAATGATACATGCGGTGCAATAAGCAAAAAGTAGGACTATGTCCCCTCCAAGGGCAAGCTGAGGAATAATATTAAAGCAAGTATTTCACTCGTTATCGTAATCCACCTGGGAGTTCCGTGGTGTGATGTAGCTTTCTGCCTCCTTGGTTGCTGCATCATGTGTTCGGCAATCATGCTGCCGGACAGGGTTTCCAGAGATTAATGTCCTGAAAGAGAGAAAAATAACAAATTGGGAAGCCCCTAGTGCGGTTTAAGCCGTGTCTTGGGGCGTGCCGTAGTCGTGCCCCCTCCTTACCTGTGCCCATGGTATTTTTAGTGCGTAATTATGTACGCGTGGCATGGGTTTCACCGTTTGGCTTGGGCCGGGGTGGGGGCCGCATTGCTATGCGAGCTTGGAACGTGCCAGGCGGTCTTGTTGTCGATTACTCCGGGCGCGCTTGAAGGTGTTTGGGGTCCTTAAACGCCAAACTAGTGGATTGCCTTGAGAGGTTGCTTTGCGCTTCCGCTGCGAGGGCCGCAGTGTGCTCCTGCATTCGGAGAGAGCGCTTTGTGTTTCCATTAACTGTAATGACCCCCTGAGGTCCTGGCATCTTGAGCTTGAGGTATGCATAATGCGGTACCGCATTGAATCTCGCAAATGCGGTTCGCCCGAGCAGTGCATGATAACCACTGCGGAACAGGACTATATCAAAGATTAACTCTTCGCTTCGGAAGTTATCTGGGGATCTGAAGACCACTTCCAGTGTGACTAAGCCTGTGCAATGGGCCTCTACACCTGGTATGACGCCTTTAAAGGTCGTTTTTGTGGGTTTGATCCTTGAGGGGTCTATACCCATTTTGCGCACCGTGTCCTGGTAAAGCAGGTTCAGGCTGCTGCCGCCATCCATAAGGACTCGAGTGAGGTGAAATCCGTCAATAATTGGGTCTAAGACCAGTGCGGCGAATCCGCCATGATGGATACTAGTGGGGTGGTCCCTGCGATCGAAGGTGATCGGACAGGAGGACCATGGGTTGAACTTTGGGGCGACTAGCTCCAACGCATATACGTCCCTGAGCGCATGCTTCCGCTCCCTCTTGGGGATGTGGGTTGCGTATATCATGTTCATCGTCTGCACTTGTGGGGGGAACCTCTTCTGTCCTCCGGTATTCGGCTGCCAGGCTCCTCCTCGTCATCGCTATGTGGCCCCTTATCTTTGTTTTCGGCAATGAACTTGCCGGCTTGCTTGAACACCCAACAATCCCTATTGGTGTGGTTGTCTGGCTTGTCGGGGGCGCCGTGTATTTGACACGAGCGATCGAGTATACGGTCCAAACTGGACAGGCCCGGAGTGCTTCTTTTGAATGGCTTTTTCTGCTGATCGGGTTTAGAGCCTTTGAATCCGGCATTAACTGCCGTGTCCTCGGTATTGTCGCTGTTAATGCGGCGCTTATGTTTGTTGCGACGTGACCTGCTATTGCCGTCCTTGGTATCCGAAGTACCATGGTTCTTTGATATGTTATTACTGCAAGCTAGCCAGATGTCTACTCCCACACAAAAGCGGGTCATGAGTGTCCTGAGGGCTGCCATAGATTTCGGCTTTTCCTGACCAAGGTGCCGGGCTAGCCACTCGTCGCGGATGTTGTGCTTGAAAGCTCCTAGAGCCTATGCATCCGGACAGTCGACGATTTGATTTTTCTTTGTTAGGAACCGTGTCCAGAATTGCCTGGCCGATTCCTCTGGCTGCTGAATTATGTGGCTCAAGTCATCGGCATCTAGTGGTCGCACATAAGTGCCCTGAAAGTTGTCGAGGAATGCGGCTTCCAGGTCTTCCCAACACCCAATGGATTCTGCTGGCAAGCTATTGAGCCAGTGTCAAGCTGGTCCTTTAATCTTGAGTGGGAGGTATTTGATGGCGTGTAGATCGTCGCCACGGGCCATGTGGATATGAAGGAGATAGTCCTCTGGGTTTGATTCAATATTGACGGGTTTGAAACCCTCTGGGATTTGATGATCCATTACTTCATTTGTGAAGCATAGCGGGTGTGCGGCGCCTCTGCACTGGGCTATATCACGACGCAACTCGAATGAGTTTTGTCTATTATGTTCGTCCCGACCGGATTTGCTTTTACTGTATCCGGCATGACGGTTATCGTCTCGTGTCGTGGGGCGCCCACGCGATCCGTAGATCGATCTTGTTTGCCTTTCTTTGTCCTCCAGTACGTCTCGCAGGTCTGGCGTATTTCCCCATGCCTTTTTATTTGAATGGCGTCGGGGTGCAGGCTGAGCTTTTGGATGGAATGCCTCTCTATCGCGGCCATGAGGTGGCCGATCAGCCGCGTCATACGCTTCTTCCTCCAGTTGGGGTAGCAACCTGCATTTTGGGTAACTCTTGGAGGGGCGTTCGAGTTTATATTCCTCGGCCGCGAGGACTTCAGTCCATCTGTCAGCTAGCAGATCTTGACTAGCTTGAAGTTGCTACTGCTTTTTCTTAAGGCTATTTGTCGTGGCTATAAGCCGGCGCTTGAAGCGCTCTTGTTCGATGGGATCCTCTGGCACGACGAATTCGTCATCGTCGAGGCTTGCCTCATCTTCGGAGGGGGCCATGTAATTATCATCCTCCGCCTCTCCATTTGCCAATCTCTCTGGAGGGCTGGCCTCTCCATCCTCCTGCCCTAAATCGTGCTTGAGGGGATTGTTGCCATCTTCGGCACTATCCGGAGTGTTATTATCTCCTATGCCGGTATCACCACTTTTGCTTTGGCGGGAGTTAGAGCGGCGCCGCTGACGTTGGCGCTTGGGTTGCTTCTTGGAGGGGTCATCCTCCGCTGTCTCATCGCCATTGCCTTCTTTGGGTGTGTCCACCATGTATATATCGTATGATGAGGTGGCTGTCCAGTGCCCTATGGGCAGTGGTTCCTCTTCGTCTCCCACATCATTGTCCATACCGTCGATGTCTTCGGAGTCGAAGTCGAGCATGTCGGTTAAGTCGTCGACAGTGGCTACTAAGTGGGTGGTGGGTGGGCAGCAAATTTCTTCGTTGTCCGCATCCCAATCCTGCTGGTCATGATCCGGCCAGGACTCTCCTGACAAAGATAGAGACCGTAGTGAATTCAGTATGTCGCCGAAGGGCGAGTGCTGAAAAATATCCGCGGCAGTGAACTCCATGATCGGCGCCCAATCGGATTTGATTGGCAGGGGCGCGGATGGTCCAGAGTCCAGAGAAGAGTCCGACGATGGGGAGTCACGGGCCTCGCGAAGGATAAGGTGTTTGGTTCGATCTCCGTAGAGGCTGCTGCCTCCGCGGCGGGGTCTAACCACCCGCCCTCGAATGGCGCAGTTGGCTCCGATTTAAAGGTCGGGGCGGTTGTAGGTGCGGTCTCCAGGACACTGTTTGGTGGCAGAGCTAAATCATGCCCATCGTGACAGCACGGCGCACTCGGCAGGGGCTCGAATCCATCGAAGATCAAGTCTCCGCGGATATCGGTCGTGTAGTTTAGGCTTTCAAACCTGACCTGATGGCCAGGGGCGTAACTTTCAATCTGCTCCAGATGGCCAAGCGAATTGACCCGCAGTGCAAAGCTGCCGAATACAAAAATATGTCCGAGGAGAAAAGTCTCACCCTGGACTGCATCGCTAACAATGATCGAAGGAGCCATCAAGCCTGATGATGATGACATAGAGGAACTCTCAATGAAAGCACCAATGTCGGTGTCAAAACCGGCGGATCTCGGGTAGGGGGTCCCGGACTGTGCGTCTAAGGCGGATGGTAACAGGAGGCAGGGGACACGATGTTTTACCTAGGTTCGGGCCCTCTTGATGGAGGTAAAACCCTACGTCATGCTTGATTTATTCTTGATGATATGGGTATTACAAGAGTTGATCTACCACGAGATCGGTAAGGCTAAACCCTAGAGCTATCCTATGGTATGATTGTATGTTATTGTGTCCTATGGACTAAAACCATCCGGTTTATATAGACACCGGAGAGGGTTAGGGTTACACAAGGTCGGTTACAAAGGAGGAGATATCCATATCCGTACTGCCTAGCTTGCCTTCCACGCCAACTAGAGTCCCATCCGGACACGAGACGAAGTCTTCAATCTTGTATCTTCATAGTCCAACAGTCCGGCCAAAGGATATAGTCCGGCTGTCCGGAGACCCCTAATCCCGGACTCCCTCAGTATGGCTCGGGCGAATGTCCTGCTTGTCGTGCGGAACGACGAATAGGAGTTCCCTCACGAACGTTGCTACTGCTGCCCCCTGCATCATCCTATTGTGGATTTTTCCCAAGACAATGCAATCGAGATGAGAAACATCCAAGAATAAATTTGGGGAAAAGCCAGCGACAAATCCTGGAAGAAAACAAAAGAGCGAAGAAAATATGGCGAATAAAGTCCAATCATAATTATACATAGACTCATACATGAAAGATAAACAACATGACAGGTTCAACTACTCTCATACATGCAACGAAACATCATGACTCGTACGGCTACCTCCGTACATTATCCGGAAGACTACGAATACTCCGAGGTACTACTGCTCTGCTGGTGCTGCGGTGTCCTCCCCTGAAGTGGAATCGGATCCTGAGCTGACGAGGTTAACGGAAAGCTCCCGGTTAAAGGTAACACGACGACGCTGCCTCGAGGGCTCTCCCTCAGGGGCAGGGGTAGGATGAAGCATCGGGGCTACAGGAGTAGTGAGAAGTGAAACCCACTCGGCAGGAGTACTGAGAGGGTTCATCGTCGAGGTGCCTGAGCTACTCGGGGGAGTAACCGGTGAAACAGGGGAGCTACAACTGGCTGGAATATACAGAGTAAATCCCAGAGAAGATGGAGTAGTGGCAGATCTAGTAGTGACCAAAGCAGTGGCTAAAGCAGTATGAGCACGAGTCAGCTCTCGAGCCAGCTCGTGGATCATAAGATAGCTAGCAGTGACATAATGAGCAAAGTGGCTAGCAACACTATCAGACTCCGGATCAATGATCTGGAAATGGACACGACCATTGTCGTGCAGAGAAGGGTAGTAAAAGAAACCTGGGTGGTTTTGCATTCGGACCTCGTTGTAGTGAAGCTCGACAAGGACCTCGAATGCAGCAAACTGGACAGCCTGAGAAGCGGTAGAGGCGTAACCGCTTCGAGAAGTATGAGTATAAGAGCCGGAATAGGAACTAGTGCATAGAGTAACCACTACATGATACTCATACACGGAATCAGCTAGACGCTCCCGGTACACACGATAGACTAGATCATCTCCGAGGGGGTACAGCCGATGCCACACGTTGCGAAGGAGGTGCGATGACGTGTACGGCATCAGCTGCAACTGGCACGGATACGGCAATGGAGCCATCTACACTCACAACCATTAGTAGGTTAGCATAAAAATATAAATCAAGTGCATGCAATGCAACAACCAGCTACAATAGCTACTAGCACTCAACTTAAACTCGTATCTAACGTCTAGTTAACACGTCGTAGTCTAGCGTGGCCTACAATTAGCGTGGCTCTGATACCAAGCGTTGTGGCACCCCAGCTCTAAGCGACCAGTTTACCCTGCATTGCCAGCCCAGAGACCATGTCTTCTGGCAACACACAACATCTTGGTACAGAAAAACAACCGCTTTATTTATGCTAGCGGATCAGAGTTTATATTACAACAGATGTCGAGGCCGAGCAGCACGCATGGTGCGGCTGAACAATATGTACATTATTTAGTGGACATAAAGGGGCCTCGATCATACAACTACGCGGAAGCGGAACAACGTCGTAGCGGAAACTCCATAGCACAGGGACACCGATGTGGAGATGATCTAGACTCGAGCAGCGCTCCTTTCCAACGCGACTTCCCTAAAATATGGCATGACATGCCAGGTCAGTACATTGAATGTACTTGCAAGCTCACACCAGGCATAATCATAATGACAAACAATATCATGATATTTAACCAATTAATAATGCAATAATGTTCCAACATGCTATGCTCATGTGCTTGGGATAGACGTCCCTCGGGACCGACTTACCAACCGTGATCATTCTCGGATCACAAACAAACCACCATCATGGTCTTAACCACAGTAACTCATGATCCTTACGGCGATCACAACCAAACCACCATCGTGGTCTTGACCAGAGTAACTCGCGATCCTTATGGCGATCACAACCAAACCACCATCGTGGTCTTGACCATAGTAACCCGTGATCCTTACGGCGATCACAAGCAAACCACCATCATGGTCTTGACCAGAGTAACGCGTGATCCTTACGGCGATCACAACCAAACCACCATCGTGGTCTTGACTAGAGTAACTCATGATCCTTACGGTGATCACAAGCACGACCCATATTGGGTCTCGAACATCTCGATGGCCTTTCCGCCATCATCATCAGTGCAAAGTTCATACTTAGTGTGCAGGTTTATTAAACGTTGACTCATGGTGGTACCTACTACGAGGTGTCCATGACCATGGACTCGGCTATCGATAGATTATATACACTGCAGAGGTAGCACACTGTACCCACACCACGGAACCCATGGCCTCGCACTCCCATTCGGGTGGACCAACGGCATTCCGACAAAACCCTTCCATTGCCATGACACTCTCCTGGCCACTCCGACCCAATCCCCAACGGGCTAGTCCTGGGTGGCCCCATGTCTACCAAAGACACAACGACCACCGTCGTGGCCAAAACGATCCCACTCGGGGACCCGGTACCATAATCTCAACAACGGGCACACAAGGTTATGCCTGCTTACCGGGCCAGGGTAAGCATGCCCATAAGCTTCCCTAGTTGGAGGCACCGACCAGAGGCATGTCAATGGACCGAATCAAGGCCTTCCCACAAAGGCAAATGTGGTTGCACTGGGAAAATCTCGATTCAGCGGCACCATGACCCAGTCAACGATATATTCAAGTTGAGTTATATTCAAGTTCAACTTAAAATGAAGATGGCCGGTGTCATAGCATGCCATGAAATGCAATACTACACATGCATCACATATTAACGAAAATGACTGATGTCAACCATATTCATACTAAGCATAAGCATCAACAAATTATATTACTTTCCTGGTCAGGGTAACTCTCACTTTAACAATATTTTTTGCAGCAAGCATTATCATTTTCTCATGCAAGAAAATAACTTTGATTAATTTCTCATATGCATAGCAAAGATTTTACTATCACCACAAGCAAATCCTATTCTCTTTGCCAACCAAGTTAGATTCAAACATTCTGTAACTTAAGTAAAATGGCTAAACAAGCACTTAACATGATATTTTCTAGCAAATTTAACTATTTTATTTATGCAAGAAAATAACTTTAAGCAATTACTCATATGCATAAAAAATCATTTTATCATTACCATAATTAGATCTTAGCTTCTTTACCAACTAAGCTAGTTCCAAGGTTCTGTAAATCAAGCATAATACTAACACACACTTAACAAAATATGAATAACATAATAGTTACTTAATTGCATGGATCAATCATTTCATTCAAGTAAGAAAATCATCAATATTGAAATGGCACCATGAAAATGTTGTTGTGGCTTGCCTTAGTGCAGATGAGGTTCACAAGCCTTCTGGTGATCCTCAAGACAAGCCTCACCCTCTGAAAATAATTTTAAACACAAGAAGAAAATATCAAGAACTCTTTTGAAAATCACCAGAAATTCTAGACAGCTCAGAAAAATCTCATTTTTGGTGAGCTGCTAGATTTCTTAACAAAGAACATAATGCAAAAAGAATCAATTCATTTGGATTTCTGGTTAAAGAGTTATAGCTGTTTGAAGCTCTCTAGAATTGAATTGAATTTGAATTTAGATAAACAGGCTAGGGGGGCGACGTCGAAGGCGTAAAGCCTCAGGGCGCCACCACTCATACCGCTTCGCGCGTGTACAGAGTGGCTGACTAGCGGGCCCCGCTAGTCAGGTGAGAAGGAGGGGAGAAGGAAACAGAGGGGGGTCGCGGCTTCGCCGGAGCTCTTGCTGGGACGAGGGCTCCTTGGCCAAAACGAGAGGGAGGGATCGAGAGAGGGGATGTAGGCACACCTGCCCGTACCAGTAGCGTAGCTTGGGCGGTCGGACATCATCAAAATCGACCTCGCAAGCGGAGGCAGAGGGCGGTGGTCGCCGGAGATAAGGAAGACGGCGAGCAGAGGCAACTTCAGGGGCTCTAGGGGGACCGGACAGAGGCGGAGGCCCTGGAAGGATCGCCCTGGCCTGGGAGGGGCTGGAGCTAGTACAGCAACCAGAGGGGATCGCCGGCGAGCTCGAGCTCGAGGACGGCGGCCCGCGGCCTGCCCGACCGGGCTACGGTTTCCTACGCGCTTGTGGCGTGTGTGGGAGTGGTGGATGGTGCTCGAGGAGGCTGGGGGTGGCTCCATTTATAGGCGAGCGGAGAGGGGGTTTCGGGCTCCACCGATGGACACCTGTCCACAGCGCCCGGCGACGAGCGGCGTCAATGAGAGGGGGAGAAGGCGACGCAGCTCATGCGGTGACTCTTGGTGAACGGGGACGAGCACAGGAACGAGGAGAAGGCGACGAGCACAATGCGCACCGCACTGTTGGGTTGGCCGGACCGTGCCCGTGCTTGCTGCGGCGAGCTCCGGCGTCGGCGAGCGCCAGGGGGAGTTAATGGCGTTGAGACGAGGATGGTGGCGAAGTTTGGCACGCTTAGGCAGGCGGGGAAGCGAGCACATGATCAATAGAGGCTCGGGCGCGTCACAGAGCGCGTCGGCCGCATGCCTGGACGAACGCGGTCACCGCGTGAACTCTGACCTCATGCTGACCATTGTCCAAACTTCATGTCTGGCATGTTGTTCGTGGTAGTTTTGAATCTTACCACGCTTTGGTTCGGCTCCAGATGCAGTAGAGAAGATTTTACACGCTAGGTATGTTTCTGGTCAGTAACTTTGAGATGTTAGTGAGGTCAAATGGCTGGGAGTTGGGGGCTGTGCTTATGAGGCTAGCCATCATCTACCAAGGTGATGATGCACAAGAAAATTCAGGCACAATGGAGCAAGTAAAATGGTAGTTGATATAGAAACCACCATTTCTATCCAGAACAGAAAATATTTTCTGTAGCAAAAATATTCCAAAAGTGATGAAATATTTTTGCTCAGGAAGGTGCCCTGGGGTTCAAAGAATATTTGGGAATTTTCTCTGATTTTTGTGGGCAAGAAAAATGAGGGTTGCTTTGGAGCTCATTGAACTAGCTAGGGTTTTAGAGAAGAAAAATGAATATTTTTCATTTAAGAAAAATATTCCCAAGATTATTTTGAGATGGATCAGAGGGGAATGATGATTAGAGAGGGGAATGATGCACTTGGGTGAAAGCCAAGGGTACCCAAGTGTTTAAGTCCATATGAAAAGATTCAAAAAACCCAACTTTCAAAATAAATCCAAATGAAAATCAGGCAAATAAGAGAGGGCAAAAATCAGGCTTTCACACCCCGCCCCTCAGGTCATGTATCTTCGCTGTGGATGGAAGACCTTCGGTCGCATCCATAGCCTGATGGAGGGGCTAGTTCTCTATTTCAAATTAATGGAGAATGGCCTGCTCTCCGTCAAGGTCTGTGGAGACTCTGGGACTCGCCTGAAGTGCTGCGTGGAGAGCTCCTCCGACGATGAAGACTCTCCTCAAGCGAGAGTGATGAGGAGGACAAAGACAGTGACAACGGGAGTGTCGAGCGGGGGCACGTCAACCTTGTCTCCGACAGACCACGTCACTCCTCCCTTCGCCGTGCGCTCTGCCAAGGGCCTTCCTCATCAAGCTCTCCATCGGCGCGTTCCCCATCCCTTCCTTTTTGCCTTTACCTGCCGCACCTAGGAGGAAAGGGGCAAGAACGGGGATCACGGGGCACTTATGTTTTCTAGTTGGTAAGCCTACGAGCACTTGTTAGATTTCAAAATTTGTAATCCCCTTTCCTGTGTACCCATTCTGTATGAATTGTACTTGTTGTCAATGTATGAATGAAAGTAAGGGTGTTGCCGGGTTTTGTTTGCGCGTGGGCGAGGGCCACACCGAGGAATGCGTCCTCGTTATCTTAAGATAAACATGGTCTCCCGGTAATAGGTCCTTGCCGTCCTCCTACTCTACGGCCCGACTATGCTCACGCTCTTGGCAGAGGTAGCGGCCGAGTAGGATTAGGCCTTTCGCTCGCCCTTTTCCCACCGCACTACAACCAAGTTTCGGCCCAAAGTAGAGTTTTCGGGCACGGAACGGAGGGGGCAAGATGGTACGAGAGCGAGCGAATCCTTATACGTTCAAGGTTCACACGGGCACACAGAGTGGGGGGGAGAAAACCTTATCTGACGTTGCAGCCCCCGACAACCTTAACCTGCCGTGGTTGGATCCTCGTGTCCACAGCCCTCGGCAACCTTGGTTTGCCTGGGCCGGAGTGTTGGCCCGTTCTTTCTCCTCCCAATAGCTCAGCAGAAATGTCCATGTACCCTACGAACCAAAAAGGATAGAAAGGAACAGAATGACTCACACTCGACCTCTATGCTAGGTGTTAGACACCGTTAAGCACTATCAACCCTAACTAAGGGAGAGACTCAACCTAGCATGCATGCTATAACTTAGGGCGCTAGCGCTTCATTTATTTATGCTCAGGGTCTACGCCTGGCTTTGTACAAAGGGTTACATGCCTTGCCGGAAGGGCTCGTACAAAAGGTGCTTTGCCAGGGGGGCCGGCAACCGCGCCTTCTGGGTAGAACTTGCGAAGATGTTTGATGTTCCAGGAGTTGCTCACTGGAACACCATCTTCAGTCTCCAGGCGGACTGCGCCAGGCCTGGTGACTCGTATTACCCGATAAGGGCCCTCCCACTTTGGCGTCAACTTGTTGGAATTCTTGGCCGACTGAACATGCCAAAGAACAAGGTCGCCTTCCTCAAAGCTTCGGGCATGAACCTTGCGGCTATGGTGGTGGCGCAAAGCTTGCTGGTAGCGCGCTGCTCGCACAGTCGCCCGAAGATGATCTTCCTCAAGGAGCATCGCGTCATCTTGCTGCAACTGCTCTTGCTCAAGCTCATCATAAGCGAGCAGTCGAGGTGACCCGTATGTGAGTTCCATGGGGAGAACTGCTTCTGCCCCATAAAGGAGGGAGAAGGGTGTCTGACCGGTGGCTCAATTTGGCGTCGTTCTGATCGACCAAATAACCGCTGGCAATTCATCAATCCAGTGTCGTCCGCACATGCGCAACCTGTCAAAGGTCCTTGTTCGGAGGCCTCGCAATACTTCAGCATTTGCCTTTTCAGCCTGGCCGTTGCTTCATGGATGTGCAACAGAAGCAAAATAGACCTTGCTGCCGAGGTCCTGGATGTACTGCATGAAGGCGACATAACCCGGCCCCTCATGGCCGGTTTATACTTAATAGTAATATCCCCAACAAATAGTAGTTGGAGCAAACTTAACAAAATAACTATCATGAGAGTGAAAATTAAAATCATGATGACAAGTTTCATGGTTATCATTATTCTTTATAGCATACATGTCATCACCATAATCATCATAGATAGCAACTTTGTTCTCATAATCAATTGGAACCTCTTCCAAAATAGTGGATTCATCACTAAATAAAGTCAAGATCTCTCCAAATCCACTTTCATAATTATCACAATAAGATTCAACACCCTCTAAAATAGTGGGATCATTACTTCCTAAAGTTGACACTCTTCCAAACCCACTTTCATAAATATAATCATCATAAATAGGAGGCATGCTTTCATCATAATAAATTTGCACATCAAAACTCGAGGGACAAAAAATATCATCTTCATCAAACATAGCATCCCCAAGCTTGTAGCTTTGCATATCATTAGCATCATGGATATTCAAAGAACTCATACTAACAACATTGCAATCATGCTCATCATTCAAATATTTTGTTCCTAACATTTTACTGACTTCTTATTCTAACAATTGAGCACAATTTCCCGATCAGTCATTTTCAAGAAAGATATTATAAAGATGATCAATCATATGATGCAACCTCGGTTCCATTTTATGTAGTTTTCTTTTATGAACCAAACTAGTGATAAAACAAGAAACTAAAAGATTCAATTGCCAGATCTAAAGATATACCTTCATGCACTCACCTCCCTGGCAACGGCGTCGGAAAAGAGCTTGATGTCTACTATGCAACTTTATTCTTGTAGACTTGTGTTGGGCCTCCAAGCACAGAGTTTTGTAGGACAGTAGCAATTTTCCCTCAAGTGGATGACCTAAGGTTTATCAATCCGTGGGAGGCATAGGATGAAGATGGACTCTCTCAAATAACCCTGCAACCAAATATAAGAAATCTCTTGTGTCCCCAACACACCTAATACAATGGCAAATTGTATAGGTGCACTAGTTTGGCGAAGAGATGGTGATAAAAGTGTAATACGGATTGTAGAAATATATTTTTATAATCTGAATAAATAAAAATAGCAAGGTAGCAAATAGTAAATGGGCACAAAAACAGTATTGCAATGCTTGAAAATGAGGCCTAGGGTCCGTACTTTCACTAGTGCAATCTCTCAAAAGTGCTAATATAATTAGATCATATAACCGCCCCTCAACGTGCAACGAAGAATCACTCCAAAGTTCCTATCTAGCGGAGAACATAAGACGGAATTGTTTGTAGGGTACGAAACCACCTCAAAGCTATTCTTTCCGATCAATCTATCCTAGAGTTCGTACTAAAATAACATGAAGCTATTCTTTCCGATCGATCTAACCAAGAGTTCGTACTAAAATAACACCAAAGCAAATTCAGATTCATAATATTCAATCCAACACGAAGAACTTCAAAGAGTGCCCCAAGGTTTCCACCGGAGAAACAAAGACAAAAACGTGCATCAACCCCTGTGCATAGATTACCCCAATGTCACCTCGGGAATCCGTGAGTTGAGTGCCAAAAGATATATCAAGTGAATCAATACGATACCCCACTATCACCACAAGTATTCAATTGCAAGGCATACATCAAGTGTTCTCAAATCCATAAAATTATTCAATCTGATAACAACGAAATCTCAAAGGGAAAAACTCAATTCATCACAACAAGATAGAGAGGGGAAAACACCATATGATCTGACTATATTAACAAATATCGCGATACATCAAGATCGTGACATCTCAAAAACACGAGAGAAAGAGAGAGAGAGAGAGAGAGAGAGAGAGAGAGAGAGAGAGATTAAACACATAGCTACTAGTACAAACCCTCAACCCCGAGGGTGGGCTAGTCCCTCCTCATCATGGTGGCCGCCGGGATGATGAAGATGGCCACATGAGATGATTCCCCCTCCGGCAGGGTGCCAAAACAGGGTCTAGATTGGTTTTCGATGGTTACAAAGGTCCGCGACTGTGGAACTTATGATCTAGGTTAACCCTGAGGGTTTTCGGAATATTTGGGAATTTATAGGGTAAAGAGGGGGTTCGGGAAGCCACCGAGGTGGGCACAACTCACCTGGGCGCGCCTGGGCCCCCAGGCACGCCCTGGTGGGTTGCGCCCCCCTTGGGGCACCACCTAGGTGCTGCCCTGGCCCATCCTGGGTGTTCTGGTCCATAAAAATTCTCCAAAAAGTTTCGCGGTGTTTGGTCTGTTTGTTATTGATTTTATGCGATGTAAAAAACAAGCAAAAACAACAACTTGCACTGGGTCAATAGGTTAGTCCCAAAAAATTATATAAAGTTGCTATAAAATGATTGTAAAACATCCAACAATGATAATATAACAACATGAATACTTCATAAATTATAGATACGTTGGAGACGTATCAAGTTCACAACAGTACCAAAAGTCATGATTTATTTTTTTATACTAACAGAGCTTACGAGATTTTATGTTGTGAAGTTTTCAAGTTTTGGGTAAGGATTTGATGGACTATGGAATAAGGAGTGGCAAGAGCCTAAGCTTGGGGATGCCCAAGGCACCCCAAGGTAATATTCAAGGAGGCCAAAGGGCCTAAGTTTGGGGATGCCCCGGGAAGGCATCCCCTCTTTCGTCTTTGTCTATCAGTAACTTTACTTGAGGCTATATTTTTATTCACCACATGATATGTGTTTTTCTTGGAGCGTCTTGTATGATTTGAGTCTTGCCTTTTAGTTTGCCACAATCATCCTTTGCTACCCCTTGAGCTTGCGTTGGTCTTTCCCTTGAAGAGGAAAGGGTGATGCAGCAAAGTAGCGTAGGTATTTCCCTCAGTTTTGAGAACCAGGGTATCAATCCAGTAGGAGACAACGCGCAAGCCACCGAATACCTCCACAAACAAACACCAACCTTGCACCTAGCGCGATAAAGGGTTATCAATTCCTTCACGGTTATTTGCAATGTGAGATCTGATAGAGATGGATAAATGGTAAAACAATATTTTTGGTATTTTTGGTTTATGGAATGGAAAGTAAAAGATTGCAAAAGAGAGTAAATAGGAAATTGAATTGTAGATCCAAAACTTATATGATGGAAAATAGACCCAGAGGCCATAGGTTTCACTAGAGGCTTCTCTCAAGATAGAAAATGTTACGGTGGGTGAACAAATTACTGCTGAGCAATTAATAGAAAAGCACAAAGTTATGATGATATCTAAGGCAATGATCATGAATATAGGCATCACGTCCGTGTCAAGTAGACCGAAACGATTCTGCATCTACAACTATTACTCCAGAGATCGACCACTATCCAGCGTGCATCTAGAGTATTTAGTTCATAAAGAACGAAGTAACTCCTTAAGCAAGATGACATGATGTAGAGGAATTAACTCAAGCAATATGATGAAAACCCCATATTTGTATCCTCGATGGCAATAATACAATACGTGTCGGTTCCCCTTCTGTCACTAGGATCGATCACTGCAAGATTGAACCCAAAGCTAAGCACTTCTCCCATTGCAAGAAAACCAATATAGTTGGCCAAACCAAATCGATAGTTCGAAGAGACTTGCAAAGATATCAAATCATGCATAAAAGAATTCAGAGGAGATTCAAATAATATTCATAGATAAGCTGATCGTAAATCCACAATTCATCGGATCTCGACAAACACACCGCAAAAGAGTATTACATCGAATAGATCTCCAAGAACATCGAGGAGAACTTTGTATTGAGAATCAAAGAGAGAGAAGAAGCCATCTAGATACTAGCTATGGACCCGTAGGTCTGAGATAAACTACTCATGCTTCATCGGAGAGGCAATGGTGTTGATGTAGAAGCCCTCCGTGATTGAATCCGCCTCCGACAGTATGCTGGAAATGGCCCCAAGATGGGATCTTAGGGGTACAGAAGGTTGCGGCGGTGGAAAAGTGGTTTTGTGGCTCCCCTCGATGTTTTTGGGGTATAAGAGTATATATAGGAGGAATATCTAGGTCAAGAGGTCACCGAGGGGCCCACAAGGTTGGGGGGCACGCCCTCCACCCTTGTGGCCGCCTCGTGGCTCTTCTGACTTGCACTTCAAGCCTCCTAGGTGTCTTCTGGTCCAAGAAAAATCACCGCGAAAGTTTTATTCCATCTGATCTCCGTTTGGTATTCCTTTCTCTACGGAACTCTAAAACAAGAAAAAACAGAAACTAGCACTGGGCTCTAGGTTAATAGGTTAGTCCCAAAAATCATGTAAAATAGCATATTAATGCATATAAAACATCCAAAACAGATAATATAATAGCATGGAACAATAAAAAATTATAGATACGTTGGAGACGTATCAAGCAACCCCAAGCTTAATTCCTGCTCCTCCTTGAGTAGGTAAATGATAAAAACAGAATTTTTGATGTGGATGCTACCTAACATATTTATCCATGTAATTCTCTTTATTGTGGCATGAATCTTCAGATCTGTAAGATTTAAAACAAAATTTTAATATTGACATAAAAAATAATACTTCAAGCATACTAACAAAATAATTATGTATTCTCAAAATAATATGGCCATAGAAAGTTTATCCCTACAAAATCATATAGTTTGGCTATGCTCTATCTTCATCACACAAAATATTCAAATCATGCACAACACCGATGACAAGCGAAGCAATTGTTCTATACTTTTGACGTTCTCAAACCTTTTCAACTTGCATGCAATACATGAGCGTGAGCCATGGACATAGCACTATAGGTGGAATAGACGGTGGTTGTGGAGAAGACAAAAAAGAAGGAGATAGTCTCACATCAACTAGGTGTATCTTCGGGCTATGGAGATGCCCATTAATAGATATCAATGTGAGTGAGTAGGGATTGTCATGCAACGAATGCACTAGAGCTATAAGTTTATGAAATCTCAAAAAAGAAAACTAAGTGGGTGTGCATCCAACTTGCTTGCTCATGAAGACCTAGGGCGTTTGAGGAAGCCCATCGTTGGAATATACAAGCCAAGTTCTATAATGAAAAATTCCCACTAGTATATGAAAGTGATAACATAGGAGACTCTCTATCATGAAGATCATGGTGCTACTTTGAAGCACAAGTGTGGCAAAAAGGATAGTAACATTGTCCCTTCTATCTTTTTCTCTATTTTTTCTTTTCTCCCTTTTTTGGGCCTTCTCTTTTTTTATTTGGCCTTTCTCCCTTTTTTATTTCCTCACATGGGACAATGCTCTAATAATGAAAATCATCACACTTCTATTTACTTACAACTCAAGAATTACAACTCGATACTAGAACAAAAATATGACTATCTGAATGCCTCCGGCGGTGTACCGGGATGTGCAATGAATCAAGAGCGACATGTATAAAAAATGATGAATAGTGTCTTTGCCATAAATACGATGTCAACTACCTGATCATGCAAAGCAATATGACAAAGATGATGTATGTCATAGTAAACAGAATGGTGGAAAGTTGCATGGCAATATATCTCGGAATGGCTATGGAAATGCCATAATAGGTAGGTATGGTGGCTATTTTGAGAAATGATATGTGGTGGGTTTATGGTACTGGAGAAAGTTGCGCGGTACTAGAGAGGCTAGCAATGGCGGAAAGGTGAGAGTGCGTATAATCCATGGACTCAACATTAGTCATAAAGAACTCACATACTTATTGCAAAAATCTATTAGTCATCAAAACAAAGTACTACACGCATGCTCCTAGGGGGATAGATTGGTAGGAAAAGACCATCGCTCGTCCCCGACCGCCACTCATAAGGAAGACGATCAAAAACATCTCATGCTCCAACTTCATTACATAACGGTTCACCATACGTGCATGCTACGGGACTCACAAACCTCAACACAAGTATTTCTAAAATTCACAACTACTTACTAGCATGACTCTAATATCACCATCTTCATATCTCAAAACAATCATAAGGAATCAAACTTCTCATAGTATTCAATGCACTTTATATGAAAGTTTTTATTATATCCCTCTTTGATGCCTATCATATTAGGACTAATTTTATAACCAAAGCAAATTACCATGCTGTTATAAAGACTCTCAAAATAATATAAGTGAAGTATGAGAGTTCATCAATTTCTATAAAATAAAACCACCGCCGTGCTCTAAAAATATATAAGTGAAACACTAGAGCAAAATTGCCTAGCTCAAAAGATATAAGTGAAACACATAGAGTATTCTAATAAATCACGATTCATGTGTGTCTCTCCAAAAAGGTGTGTACAGCAAGGATGATTGTGGCAAACTAAGAAGCAAAGACTCAAATCATACAAGATGCTCCAAGCAAAACACATATCATGTGGTGAATAAAAATATAGCCTCAAGTAAAGTTACCAATAGACGAAGACGAAAGAGGGGATGCCTTCCCGGGGCATCCCCAAGCTTAGGATTTTTGACATCCTTGAAAATTACCTTGTGGTGCCTTGGGCATTCCCAAGCTTAGGCTCTTTCCACTCCTTATTCCATAGTCCGTCAAATCCTTACCCAAAACTTGAAAACATCACAACACAAAACTCCAACAGAAAATCTCGTAAGCTCCGTTAGTACAAGAAAATAAATCACTACTTTTGGCACTGTTGTGAACTCATTATTTATTTATATTGGTGTAATATCTACTGTATTCCAACTTTTCCATGGTTCATAGCCCCCGATACTATCCATAGATGCATCAAAATAAGCAAACAACACGCGAAAAACAGAATCTGTCAAAAACAGAATAGTCTGTAGCAATCTGGATATTTTGAATACTTTTGTAACTCCAAAAATCCCAAGAAATTAGGAAGTCCTAGAAAATTTGTTTATTAATCCTCTACGAAAAGAGTCAGTCTTTTATCGCACTTCTGTAAAAAATGAAAACTAATCTCCTGGGCACAAAAGTTTCTATTTTTCAGCAGGATCAAATTAACTATCACCGTAAGCTATCCCAAAGGTCTTACTTGGCACAAACACTAATTAAAACATAAAACCACATCTAACCAAAGGCCAGAAGAATTATTAAATGCAAAACAGGACCTAAAAATCAAAAACAAAAATAAAGTTGGGTTGCCTCCCAACAAGCGCTATTGTTTAACGCCCTTAGCTAAGCATTGATAATTTTAATGATGCTCACATGAAAGATAGCAATTGAAACACAGAGAGAGCATCATAAAATATGTGAAAAACAAGTTTAAGTCTAACATGCTTCCTATGCATAGGGATTTTATAAGCAAACAAATTATCAAGACAAGCAGAAACTACCATATGCAAGGAAGAAGAAAGAAACAATAGCAATCTCAACATAACGAGAGGTAATTTTGTAATATGAAAACCATATTTTCCTCTCTCATAATGATTACATGTGGGATCATATTAAAATTCAACAAAATATCTATCACATAAAATATTCTTAACATGATCCACATGCATGCAAAGTTGACACTCTTCAGAAATAGTGGGATTATCATAAAATAAAGCCATGACCTCTCCGAACCCACTTTTATCAAAAATTTCATAAGATTGAATATTGTCCAAATATGTGGGATATAAAGTCAAAACTATTCCAAAACCACTTTCAATATTATTTCAAACATTATTATCAATGTCATATTCATCATGGGGCTTAAATAAAATTTCAAGATCATAAGAAGAATCACCCCAATCATGATCATTGCAACAAGTAGTAGACATAGCAAAATTAGCAACCCCAAGCTTAGGGTTTTGCATATTATTGCCACAACTAACATTAATAGAATTTATAGTAAAATCATTGCAACCATGCTTTTGATTCAAGGAACTATCAAGTATGGGTGCAATAGCAATAATCTCGTGTTTAACAGAAGGAACTCTAGCAAATTCATCTCCATAAATATTTGCATCATGGCCACAAGAGTAGCAAGCATCATGTTCATCAAGGGATATTTCAATTAAATCATCGGAATCATAACTTTGTACAGATTCATGCATATCATTATTTTCTTCCAAAGCAACAGTCATTCTCTCAATAAATTCTTTGACATAGGCATTGTGAGCGTAGTTTTCATAGAAATATTTAAGTATGTCAAAATTTTCAGATTTGTAGAGAGTAATATCATACTTTTCAATCAAATAAGCAACTTCATAAGCACCCTTAGAAGCAACAAATTCTTCAATTTGTTCAATATCATAGTAACTATAAACACCCTTTTCATAAGAAGATAAGATTTCATTATCATTAAGTTCACATAGGCAGGGAAGATGTTTTTAGGGTTCTTAGAGAAACAAGTAAAATCACAAATTTCACAAAGATTCCAAACATAGCATAGCAAACTATTTATTTGATTCCATAAGAGTCTCCCTTTTTCAGACAAACGGTTGATGCACAAAATGAGCATGCTCATCTAAAGATTTTCCCTCAAATAAACTAGTTGGGGTTTCAGCACGAGCACACATAGATCAAAGCTGATCCAAGTAGAAAAATTTAAGTGGATCCATATCAATAGAATTTTACCAAGCAAAGATGCAAGCAAATAGAAGGCACGTGCAAACAAAAAGACATATGGAAAGAAGGCGAAGAAAAGGAAAATATTTTCGAAAATCATTTTAGAAGTGGGGGGGGGAGAGAAACGAGAGGCGAATGGCAAATAATGTATTGCGAGGGATGAGAGTTTATGAAGGGTACTTGGTATGTCTCGGCTTGGCATAGATCTCCCCGACAACGGCGCCAGAAATCCTTCTTGCTACCTCTTGAGATTGCATTGGTTTTTCCCTTAAAGAGGAAAGGGTGATGCAGCAAAGTAGCGTAAGTATTTCCCTCAATTTTGAGAAGCAAGGTATTAATCCAGTAGGAGACAACACGCAAGCCACCGAATACTTGCACAAAAAAACACCAACCTTGCACCCAACATGATAAAGGGGTTGTCAATCCCTTCATGGTTATTTGCGACGTGAGATCTGATAGAGATGGATAAATAGTAAAGTAATATTTTTGGTATTTTTGGTTTATGGAACAGAAAGTAAAACATTGCAAAAGAAATTAAATAGGAAACCAGAATTGTAGATCGGAAACTTATATGATGGAAAATAGACCCGTGGGCCATAGGTTTCACTAAAGGCTTCTCTCAAGATAGAAAATATTACGGTGGGTGAACACATTACTACCGAGCAATTGATAGAAAAGCGCAAATTATGACGATATCTAAGGCAATGATCATGAATATAGGCATCATGTCCGTGTCAAGTAGACCAAAACGATTATGCATCTACTACTATTACTCCACACATCGACTGCTATCCAGTATGCATCTAGAGTATTAAGTTCATAAAAACAGAGTAAGACCTTAAGCAAGATGACATGATGTAGAGGAATTAACTCAAGCAATATGATGAAAACCCCATCTTTTTATCCTCGATGGCAACAATACAATACGTGTCGGTTCCCCTTCTGTCACTAGGATCGAGCACCGCAAGATTGAACCCAAAGCTAAGCACTTCTCCCATTGCAAGAAAAACCAATCTAGTTGGCTAAACCAAATCGATAGTTCGGAGAGACTTGCAAAGATGTCAAATCATGCATAAAAGAATTCAGAGGAGATTCAAATACTCATAGATAAGCTGATCATAAATCCACAATTCATCGGATCTCGGCAAACACACCGCAAAAGAGTGTTACATCGAATAGATCTCCAAGAACATCGAGGAGAACTTTGTATTGATAATCAAAGAGACCGAAGAAGCCATCTAGCTACTAGCTATGGACCCGTAGGTCCGAGATAAATTACTCACGCTTCATCGGAGACACTAGTATAGTGAGCTGCTAAACAAACAATTTTTAACCCCTTTCTGCGACGACATTTGGAACCGTCGCCAAGTGAGTGTGGGCGATAGGGGGTCCTTCCCACACGACCCAGAAACCATCAAGGATATGCCCTCCTGGCACGCAGGCTCGGCAAAATGAGAACGTGTACGACCTGTTTCCGGTCGCAAGTACATCCCACACAGTCAGTTCCCGCTAAATGTTTCCGTTTGTATGTACATCCCACAAAGTCGCTCCAAGGAAAACGTTTCTGTTCACAGGTACATCACACACAATTTTACCCGTTAAATCGTTTGCATTTTTGAATGTATCACACACGGTCCATAGAAGAAACAGTGTGGCAAAGGTTGTCCATCACACCTAGTTTTTATGTGGTAAACGTTTGCGCAAGGTGGCCTAACGCAAACAGTTTTCAAGAGAAAGTCGTGTGTGATCGTGCATTAATCCAACACGGTTTATTCCTAGAAACAGTGTGCGTTGCCTGAGGTCATCGCCCATGGTATTTTTTCAACAACCGTTTGCAATAGCAAAACCCAATTAGCAGGCTAATTCGCCATTAACAGGCTAATTATCTGATTATTCATAATCCATTTATTAATCTAATTGACATTTCATATTAAGCACACAATATATTTCATTTTCATAATTGAAATACATCAAAGTACAACATCATATAGCTTCAGCACTCAGCTACCCCATTACACAACTACACCAGGACCAAGTTTCACATGTAACATCTATAACCTTTGGAAATTAGCATCATAAACGGTACATAGACAGATGTATCTCATCTGGAAAACTGCTGAAGCAGAAGGCGAATATTGAGCCTTCATTGATGTTGAAGGTCTTTGTAACTTTATGCCAGTGCCTGTGGATGATTGACCGTCCATCCTTCGTCCTCTTCAGGAACACTTCAATATTGAACCATGGGTGTTGTATGAATACCTTCCTCGCCTCCTAACCATACAGGTGGTTTGAGAGGTAATCATCAGTGAAATGCTTTGGAAAGTCCTGAAAACAAGGATGTGCATAAATATCTTCTCTATATTGGAAATGGGGCAAAGGAATAAAAAAGTCAACGTATAATAGTTAGTACCATCATCTGGTGAACTGATGTCTTCTTCATTGTGTAGACAAAGATCTTGTTGTTTTTTGTCGCTAATTTCTTTATCCTAACAATCTTTGTGAGTTTCTTGACTTGACTGATATTCATGGACAACTCATTTCCCCATATGCAAAAAGGGTCGAACAGTGGGTCAAAACCTCTAACAGTAGGACCTACATGTGCAAGACCAAATTGTTAAAAACCTAAATGTTACAATGGTTCCTGCAATTGCATAATAATGTGCTATTAGACAATGGACCATGCACGTGCTAACCTCTATTATCAACCTTAGTGCTTCCCATTGTTTCCCTACAACACATATAAGCACTACAAAAAAGACACATCCGTGACATTTTCGGCCGAACGAATTTTTTCTGTCATACATATGACACTTCTATGACGATAATTGTGACAAAACCCGGTATCATCATAGATGTGGTGGGCTCCTACTTCTATGACAAAAAATGGGTTTTTCGTCCTGGGCAGGCCGGAGACGCAGCTGCATGACATTCTTTGGGCCATCCATGACGAAAAAACCGTGGTAGAAGCGAGGTGGAGGAAAATTTCGGGGAGTTCCCGATAACGGGGGGAGGTCGGGGCCCGAGCGATGCGCGTTTCTCTCGTACACGTACGCGCGTGTGTGTGAGGCGTTGGCTCTAACTAAACCCGAGCGAGGCGTTGGGCTCTAACTGAACCCGAGCGATTGCACTGCAGGCTACGCGTTACTGAACCCGAGCGATCGATCGATGGCTGTTAACTGAACCCGATCGAGCGATTCCTTCGCTACTGCTACTAACTGAAGCCGATCGATTGGATGAACAGTAAGTGTTGCGGGGGAGGGGGGTTGGATGAACAGTGAGCGGTGACGTTTCCTCTGGATGAACAGGACCCCGTGGTGTGGTGGAGGGCTGGATGAATAGTAGATGGTGGAGGGGTGCCCGTGGAGAGGTGGTTGAATAGGACCCTGTGGTGTGGAGGGCTGGATGAACAGTAGACGGTGGAGGGGTGCCCGTGGAGGGGTGGTTGAACAGTAGCCGCTGGTGTAGCACGCAGTGGAGGCAGGATGAACAAGAGCCCGTGGAGGTTGGAGGAGGTCGACGGTAGCCCGTGGAGGCTGGAGGAGGTCGAAAGTGGAGATGAACAATATCCCGTGGAGTCCCGTTTTGCAGTACGCCACACCCCTCCCGATCAACAGGACCCCCGTTTCGACCGTAGCACTCCAACACAAGTCTGTTTCCTCTGTTTTGCGGTACGCCACACCCCTCCCGATCAACAGGACCCCCATTTCGACTGTAGGAGGTCCGTTTCCTCCGTTTTGCGGTATGCCAGACCCCTCCCGATGAACATGCTGCCGTTTCGAACGTGGACGGTCGAACACAAGGCCGTTTCCACCATTTTGCGGTACGCCAGGCCTCATTTCCATTGCATGTTCCATCCAAGCCCTCCTGATGAACACGGCCACGCATTCCGTTCCGACCCAGTCGGTTGGCTCCCACGCGTTCCGTTGCCACCCGATGAACATGACGCATTCCGTTGCCTTCCCATGAACACGACGCATTCCGCTGCCTCCCCATGAACACGACGCATTCCGTTGCCTCCCCATGAACACGACGACGACGCTGTTTCTCCGTTCCGACCCAGCCATGTACACGAGCCCTGGCCGTACATATGCGCGAGTAGGCGTTCGAGACCCTGCCCGTATGTACGCATGTGGCCGTATTGTCTTTCCTGCACCCTGGTCGCTGTACATACGTGTACATGCTACGTGTGCGCCTCTACTACGGCACGTACGCGCCTCTACTACAACACGTGCGCGCCTCTACATCGACCAGTATATATGTACATACACATTCGCGACCAGAATGACAACGCTACATACGCTTCGACCAGGTGGGTCCCGACTGTCAGACACTTCCTTGCTTGCGAAGATGTAGCTGGTGGGTCCCAGCAGTCAGGGGGCGAATTGTTTTGTTTTTGTTTTTTTGCCCGGACGCACTTCCTTGCATGCGAAGGTGTAGCTGTTGTGTCCCAGCAGTCAGGGAGGGAATCATTTTGTTTTTTTGCCAGACACACTTCCTTGCGTGCGAAGATGTAGCTGGTGGGTCCCAGTAGTCAGGGGGCGAATCATTTTTTTCAGACGCACTTCCTTGAGTGTGAAGATGTAGCTGGTGGGTCCTGGCAGTCAGGGGGCGAATCGTTTTTTTGGACGCACTTCCTTGCGTGCGAAGATGTAGCTGGTGGGTCCCAGCAGTCAGGGGGAAATGTTTTTTTTCACTAAATACGGTGGCCCATCCAGTGAGTCCCCGCTGTCAGGTGGAGGAATAATTATTTTGCGCGTAATAAGGAGGCACTTCCTTGTTGCGGCCGTGACCTAGCTGTCAGCCTCTCCACGTACAGTCCACGTCCGATGGAAGCCATTCCTTGACCACATTTACCACGCCGCGCTGAGAGCAACAGGGCGGTGGACGACGGCGAGTCCTAGGAAGGGGACAACGCGGAGCCGGGGAAGACGTGGCAGTGGATGCCCACGCGTAGAGGGAGTATGAGGGTTCACTCGTTCGGCTGCGGTGTGAGGCTGCCGTCGCCACAGAATAACAGGGGGTGTGGGTGTGTAGAGGGATGGCCTGGCCAGTGGTGGGAGTAGTAGGGGGCGCTGAGGCCTCCGCGGCATCACAGCCGACCACAGGCGGCAGGAGCAGGCGGCACAACCGGCGCTGCTTTGGGCGGCTGGAGCAAGAAGACCAGAGGTTGAAGAAGCACTACGACCGTTGGATGGACATCGTACGGTCACTGGAGCTAGAATCGTTCATATATTGACTAAAGTTGATAAAGGCCTACGTCCCAGTCAACTTAGTAGGCCCACAAGTCAGCCTCCCACCAATGTAGGTGCCAACTAGTAGGGGGTTATTCATTTTTTGTGCGTAATAAGGAGGCACTTCCGGTGGGTCCGAGCTGACAGCGGGGGGAACATTTTTTCGCGAAATATGGTGGCCCATCCTGTGGGTCCCAGCAGTCAGGGGGAAACGTTTTTTTCCCTGCTGTCAGGTGGAGGAATAATTATTTTCCGCGTAATAAGGAGGCACTTCCTTGTGGCTGACGTGGACCCAGTTGTCAGCCTCTCCACGTACAGTACTCTTCCGATGGAAGTCGGTCATTGACCACATTGACCACGCCGCGCCAAGAGCACCACAACGGTGGACGATGGCGAGGCCTAGGAAGGGGATGATGCGGAGCTGGGGAAGATGCGACAGTGGAAGCCCGCGCGGAGAGGAGTACGAGGGTTCACACGACACCACAACACGACATCCCCAACAAATAGGATGGTCGGAAAACAACGTCTGCCGACACACAGTCGGTCGGGAAAAAGTATTGCCGACAGACAGCGTCTGTTGGGGTAAGTCCTAAATCCTGAATGAATAATATCAAAACCAGAGAATGCAAGGAATCAATTTAAGTACTATAACTAAATTGGCACGGAAAAGAAACGAAGAATCATAGAACCAATTCAATGGTAGTACACATAGTAAAGGCAGATAACACCATAAATAAAATGGATCAAAGCTGTGGTTGACTCACCAACTGGTGGAGGATGCAGGGACAAGCACGGGTGGGGGATCGCTGCACTGCTGCTGGAAGCTGAGTCGTTGGCAGCAAGAATCCTAATAACCAAAATAATTAGACAATATAAAAGTCAATGTCAAACATGAGGAGGCATCTCTACATATTCATGACATCCACACATATGGAGGGCCTCTGGACTTGAGTGGGGAAGAGAAACTCACCTAGTGGTTGCAGCAAATATTCTACAACTTCTCTTTGTCGGCTCAATGTTACCAGCAGTGCTCCTCTATGTTACCTATAGAAAAAACAAGACATATGAACAAGTAGACTACAACTTTTGAGATGATGTGCTTTATATATTTACATCTCTCTGCCATGTTTTCTTTCACTTCAAAATCTACTTCAGTAAACAAAAGAGAAACTCAAGTTTAAAATTTTTGTTACTGAAATTTAGGTATAACAT
This sequence comes from Triticum aestivum, assembly GCF_018294505.1. Classification (NCBI taxonomy): domain Eukaryota; kingdom Viridiplantae; phylum Streptophyta; class Magnoliopsida; order Poales; family Poaceae; genus Triticum; species Triticum aestivum. The sequence continues at coordinate 216,702,869 of NC_057797.1, forward strand.
CAAGTCAGTTAAGTTGTATGTTTTCAAAGACTCCGGTTTTTTGGATGTATGTCCGACTTGCATGTTTTTAAGGAAACATGATTCTAAAAGTCAAGATGATGCTTTTTAATGAAGTAATACATACTGTTGGCAAGGTCAATCCATATGCATGACAATATTTAGCTCCTCAGTGCTCTTTTTGTGTTTTAACTTTATAGTTAAACTCTCTCCATTTGTCTTCAGATCATCCAGACAAGAAAACTCGATACCGATGACTACAAATTCCTTTCTATCGGGACGGTGGAATTAAAGGACAGAACTGCAATGGGAAAAAAACAAAATTTACACACAACAGCTCAACTTCTAGAATTAGTTCATATTGCTACCACCAAGCTTCTACTCTGTACATTGATTATCACATTTTTTGCCTACATAGTATCTCACAATCAGACTAGCTGCAGTACACATCAAACTAGAGAATAAAAGCAAGAGGTGTAGCCGTTCCCTACTGTCGGAGCTCCCTGTTCCCCACCAGCCCACTCTCACAACAAAGCCTAGAGAGAGAGGGGGGGGGAGGGGGAGGTAAAGACAGAGAGGGAAGAGTTGTACCTCAGCCGCATCGACCATTGCCGCTGCCGCTGCGTGTCTTTGAGAGCTGGACAATGGAGATGGGGAGGTCAGTCCAGGGAGGGTGGCTTGCCGCTTCCCAAGATGCTCACACGCCTACTACTGGTTGGAGAGAGGCGCCCAGAGAGAGTGTAGGATCGAAAGTATGTCTAGAGGGGGGTGATTAGACTACTTGACCAATTAAAAATATATCCTTTTCCCAATTTTAGTCTTTGGCAGATTTTAGCTATCTTAGCACAAGTCAAGCAATCTTAACACAATTCAAGCAAGCATGCAAAGAGTCTATGAGCAGCGGAAAGTAAAGCATGCAACTTGCAAGAATGTAAAGGGAAGGATTTGGAGAATTCAAACGCAATTGGAGACACAGATGTTTTTGTCGTGGTTCCGATAGGTGGTGCTATCGTACATCCACGTTGATGGAGACTTCAACCCACAGAGGGTAACGGTTGCGCAAGTCCACGGAGGGCTCCACCCATGAAGGTTCCATGAAGAATCAACCTTGTCTATCCCATCATGGCCATCGCCCACGAAGGACTTGCCTCACTAGCGGTAGATCTTCATGAAGTAGGCGATCTCCTTGCTCTTACAAACTCCTTGGTTCAACTCCACAATCTTTGTCAGAGGCTCCCAAGTGACACCTAGCCAATCTAGGAGACACCACTCTCCAAGAAGTAACAAATGGTGTGTTGATGATGAACTCCTTGCTCTTGTGCTTCAAATGATAGTCTCCCCAACACTCAAAACTCTCTCACATGATATGAATTTGGTGGAAAGAAGATTTGAGTGGAAAGCAACTTGGGAAGGCTAGAGATCAAGATTCATATGGTAGGAATGGAATATCTTGGCCTCAACACATGAGTAGGTGGTTCTCTCTCAGAAAATGTGTATTGGAAGTGTAGGTATGTTCTGATGGCTCTCTCCAAAAATGAAGAGTGGGTGGAGGGGTATACATAGCCTCCACACAAAAACTAACTGTTACACACAATTTACCAATCTCGGTGAGACCGAATTGAGAAACTCGGTCGGACCGATTTAGCAAACCTAGTGACCTTTAGGATTTTCGGTGGGACTGAGATGCAACTCAGTAGGACCGATATGGTTAGGGTTAGGGCATAACGTAATCTCGGTGTGACCGATTACACAAACTCGGTGAGACCGATTTTGGTAATAAGCTAACCAGAGAGTTGGTCAGGTACTTGGGCTAGACGGGCCACACTCCAGTTCAAACCCTGATCCGTCTCAACAATACCAAACAAAAAAATACTGCTCGAGTAGCTACGTCCCAGGTGTCAGCCGATCTTGTGTTGTTCTCTTGCCTATTGACTATATACGCTCACAATGTCCCGGGTCCCAGATGTCAGGAAAACACCAGGAGGAAGCATTTTATTTTTCCATACGCTGACATGGTGGGCCCCTACTGTCATTGAGGGAGTCCTGGATTAGGGGGTGTCCGGATAGCCGGACTATACCTTCGGTCGGACTCCTGGACTATGAAGATACAAGATTGAAGACTTCGTCCTGTGTCCGGAAGGGACTTTCCTTGGCGTGGAAGGCAAGCTTGGCGAGACGGATATGTGGATCTCCTACCATTATAACCGACTTTGTGTAACCCTAGCCCTCTCCGGTGTCTATATAGACCGGAGGGTTTTAGTCCATAGGACACACAACAATCATACCATAGGCTAGCTTCTAGGGTTTAGCCTCTCTGATCTCGTGGTAGATCTACTCTTGTACTACCCATATCATCAATATTAATCAACCAGGACGTAGGGTTTTAGCTCCATCGAGAGGGCCCGAACCTGGGTAAAACATCGTGTTCCCTGCCTCCTGTTACCATCCGCCTAGATGCACAGTTCGGGACCCCCTACCCGAGATCCGCCGGTTTTGACACCGACATTGGTGCTTTCAATGAGAGTTCCTTTGTGTCGTCACTTTTAGGCCCGATGGCTTCTCTGATCATCGACAGTGATGCGATCCAAGGTGAGATCTTTCTCCCCAGTCAGATCTTCATATTCGGCGGCTTTGCACTGCGGGCCAATTCGCTTGGTCATCTGGAGCAGATCGAAAGCTACACCCCTGGCCATCAGGTCAGATTTGGAAGTTTGAACTACACGGCCGACCTTAGCGGAGACTTGATCTTCGACGGATTCGAGCCACAGCCGAGCGTGCCGCACTGTCAGGATGGGCATGATCTAGCTCTGCCGCCGAACAGTGCCCTGGAGGCCGCACTCGCATCAGCTCCGACCCTTAATTCGGAGCGAACTGCGCCAATCGAGGATGGGTGGTTGGACACCGCCTCGGGGGCTGCAATCTCTACGGTGATCGAGCCGAACACCAGCCCTATTCTCTGCGAAGCCCGTGACTCCAAAGAGCCGGACTCCTCTCCAGATTCCGAGCCCTCCGCGCCCCTACCGATCGAACCCGATTGGGCGCCGATCATGGAGTTCACCGCCACGGATATCTTTCAGCACTCGCCCTTCGGCGATATTCTGAATTCACCAAAGTCTCTCTCTTTATCAGGAGAGCCCTGGCCGGACTATGGTCAGCAAGGTTGGGATGCGGATGATGAAGAAATTCAAAGCCCACCCATCACCCACTTCGTAGCCACTGTCGATGATTTAACCGACATGCTCAACTTCGACTCCGGAGACATCGACGGTATGGACGCCGATGCAGGAGACGATCAAGAACCAGCGCCTATAGGGCACTGGAAAGCCACCTCATCTCATGATGTATACATGGTGGACACACCCAAAGGAAGTGACGACGAGGAACGCAGGGATGCAACGAGGGATCGTTCACTCAAAAAGCAATCAAAGCGGCGATGTAAGCGCCGCTCCAAGCCCCGCCTCGACAGAGACATCAGCCACACAGACCCAGCCATAGAGCAGGATGAGCCGGCGGACGACGAACATGCCTTCGAGCAACCAGCCGAACATGGCAACTTAGATAAACAAACCGAACACCCCGTCCTCGGTGAAAACAACAGTCCGGACGACCTTACGCCGGATAGGCTCATGGAGCAGAAGAACCTTCACAAAAGGCTCGTCGCCACTGCGCGTAGCCTGAAAAAGCAGAAGCGGAAGCTCAAAACTACAGAAGCTGCACTCAGAATCAGATGGAGAAAAGTACGCAACACCGCAGACAAATATGCCGGCAGTCGCCGCACAAAAAGCTATCCAAAGCGAAAGCTACTTCCTGAATTTGACAAGGAGGCCTTAGAGCCCCCGCAGTCAAAAAATAGGAAAGCCACCCGGTCGGATAGACGACCACATGGTCAGCATGGAGCGGCAAGCGGCACCGCACACAAGCCGGCACGCGATCCACCAAAGGATCCGCATCAAAAAGATGGCCCAGCCAGATCTATCTATGGGCCAAGAAAGCAAGCTCTAGTAAGCAATGCAACACAACACATATCCGAACATCACGGCACACCCAAATACAAGGGTGCCGCACACCCCCTATGTTTCACCGATGAGGTGCTCGACCATGAATTTCCAGCGGGATTCAAGCCCGTAAACATAGAGGCGTACGACGGAACAACAGACCCTGGGGTCTGGATCGAGGATTATATCCTCCACATACACATGGCCAGAGGAGATGACCTCCACGCCATAAAATACTTACCCCTCAAGCTTAAAGGGCCAGCCCGGCATTGGCTCAAAAGCCTTCCCGAAAACACCATTGGAAGTTGGGAAGAGCTTGAGGATGCTTTCCGGGCAAATTTTCAAGGGACCTATGTCCGCCCTTCGGATGCAGACGATCTCAGTCACATAACTCAATAGCCCGGAGAGTCAGCCCAGAAATTCTGGAACATATTTCTTACTAAAAAGAATCAGATAGTCGACTGTCCGGACGCCGAAGCCCTAGCAGCTTTTAAGCATAACGTTCGAGACGAATGGCTCGCCAGACACCTCGGCCAAGAAAAGCCAAGAACAATGGCCGCATTAACAAGCCTCATGACCCGCTTTTGCGCAGGAGAGGACAGCTGGTTGGCGAGATGTAGCACCAGTGACCCAAGTACATCCGAAGTTAGGGATGGAAACGGAAAACCTCGACGCAGCAAGGACCAACGCCGGAATAAGGGAAACAGCCCAAAGAGCACGGTGGTAAACGCCGGAATCAAAAGCTCGCGGTAGAATCAGAGAAAGCCGCCCCTCAAGGATAACAGGGACGAGCTATCCAACTTAAACAAAATCCTGGACAAGATATGTCAAATACACAGTACTCCCAGGAAGCCTACGAACCATACCCACAGAGATTCTTGGGGTTTCAAGCAATCCGGCAAACTCAACGCCGAACACAAGGGGCTCGACACACCAAGTGAGGACGACGACGAACCCCACAAGAAGAGCACCAGGAAACAAAAGGATTTCCCACAAGAAGTCAAAATAGTAAACTTACTTCACGTGACAAACAGAATGGCGCCAATAGAGATACGCGCCGTACGGCCTATCCCAAAGGAGTCTCGCCAATGGTTGCTAAAACCGATCACCTTCGACCATCAGGATTACTCTAGAAGTATCCGGAATGCAGGCTGGACTGCCTTGGTATTAGATCCAATAATCGGCGGACTCCACTTTACAAATGTCCTGATGGACGGCGGCAGTGGTCTAAACCTGTTATACCAGGACACAATCCGCAACATGGGGATAGACCCAACAAAAATTCGCCATAGCAAAACCTCCTTTCGAGGGGTAACGCCAGGCCCGGATGCCCGTTGCATGGGTTCTCTCCGGCTAGAAGTTATGTTTGGCTCCCCTGATAACTTCCGTCGCGAACAGCTAACTTTCCACATCGCCCCATTCTCAAGTAGCTATCAAGCACTGCTGGGATGTGAAGCTTTCACCTGCTTTAATGCAATACCGCATTATGCATCTCTTACGCTTAAGATGCCCGATCCACGAGGCATCATCTCATTAAATGGAAAACATTGAGTGTTCCTCCCACGCGGAAGACAGTGCGGCTGCCTTGACAGCCCCACAATAAAGCTGCTTCACCAGCAAAGCACCTAAACAGGTCGTCAAGACCACGGACACGGCTAGACGAGTCCGGCATAAACATACAATTGATAAAGGCTTAATAGTCGTAAACCCCTGTACTAGGGGCTCCGCGTATATAAAACAAGAGACAATAAAGCTCAATTTTACCCATTTCGATTTATACTTTGTTTATTTAGTATAACTCATGTTCGGCATGATCTTTCTTCAACTAAGTTCCTCTCTTTTACAGATGAACACCGTGCTACGCCCGTCCAGGATATGGCACAACGGAGACACAGGCGCAGACGTGCAGCAGGGACCCGTTCCAAGGATTCTTTTCAGATTAAGACCCTGCGTAAACCTTTTTTACTGTCTCTTCTTGATACACATATCCCCTGGTTTCTTGGTATAACCAAGGAGGAGGCTGGCGTTTTGGCATGTGGCCACGTCAGAGTTTTGCGCATACCTGGACACTATGGGCTTATTACTAAGGGCGTTATCCCGCCCGCCCTCATAAAGACCGAATACCTTAGGGAGTGTTCGGCGTCTCGAGTTTGGCCTTATATGCATCAGCTCCGAATCATGTCTTTGGTCAAATGTTGGGTTTTCCTGGCTCCTGTGTTTTGCTACCTTATGTTCCGCTCTATCGGCTAAGGCGGCACCAGGAGAACTACTGCGATTGTGCGCCGGTTCGGCCAGGCGAGCACCTCCGTAGAGAAAGCCGAAAAATGACTGTCATGATATAGCGTGAGACTGGTCAACCACTCGATGACTTACCGGAATCTTTAGGATTCCTCCGCATTAACGAAGGGCCGCTTCCCGGCCAGGCACATACGTGCCCCGAGTTCGGGCGAGCGTAGGCGCCACCAGGGGCTATATAAGTAGCCTCACTGTCAAACTCCTATGGCTAAGTGAAAGTGATAAAGCATCATAGTCCGATTGCCTAGTTCGCTGCGCTATCACCTCCTTTGTAGGACCAAGACATTGGATCAAGTGTGAGAATGCGCCTTCTGCGAACACCCCCGCATTATGTGCGTGGGGGCTGAAGCCGACGACTGCCATCTTTCAGATTATATATACATATATGTTAAACGGCCGCACAGGAGGTATTATAATACTTGCAGGCACAAGTATAAAAAGCTTCTACAATTTATCAAAATATTGTTTTACAATAATATATGCTATTCGAATATAGTATCCTTCAAGCACTGCGTCTCTATTAAATGAGCGCCTTGCAGAACTTCCTGAAAATAGTGCTCGGCAGGTACTCGGCTTCCATCCGAATCTGGGGATGCAACAGTGATGGCCTCCATTTCCGCCCAGTATGTCTTGACACGGGCAAGAGCCATCCGCGCACCCTCTATGCATGCTGACCTCTTCATCGCATTGATATGCGGTGCCGCACCAAGGAACTGCCGCACCAAGTGGAAATATCTTTTCGACTCTGGCCTCTCTGGCCACAGATGACTCATGACATACTTCATGGCGAGTCCGGACAACCTATTTAGCTCGGCCCATTCGGCCAAACGATCCGCTAATTACAGTGGATGCTCCGGATTGTGGAACTGCGACCAAAAGAGCTTTTCCACTTCGCGATCTTCTTGATCTCGGAAGTGTTCAGCCGCACCTGTGACACTCGCTGCCAAATCCAGATAGGTGTCCGCCGCACTCCACATCCGGTCTAACGGAGCATGTTTAGGATCACAGAACTTCCTCCGCAGCATAAAGGGCTTTCCAGCCGCGATCTCTCTGGCCTGACGCAGCTCCTCCTTCATAGCTCTCATCGCAGAGCGAGCATCCTTGGCATCGGCAACGGCCTTCTCCAGGTACGTTTGTTCCGCCTAATCTTCTTTTTCAAGAAGCTCGCAACGGTCAGCAGCGCTCTTCAGCTTCACAGCCATCTCGGCCATTTCCTTCTTGCTTCGACAGTGAGCAGCCTGTTCGGCTTTCAGCTCTTCAATTGCCTTTCCAGCAGCCGCATCACTTTTCCTGGCTTGCTCCTTGGCTCGGGCAAGTTCCGCCCGAAGACTCTCCATGGCAGCAGCACCATCTGCATCAAGCGCACACATTGTAAGATACTGGCATAAAGCTCCTCTTACTGGGTGCCGCCGGAGGAATTACATACCTTGTGCCTCATCAAGCCGCTTGTTGACAAGCGCGATGTCGGCATCTGCCACGTCAAGTTGCCGCTTTAGCTCGGCAAATTCATCAGTCCGGCTGGCCACCGGACACTTAGCCACCTACATATGAAGGCGGCATATTAGACCTGGGATTATGTTCCTCTGCACGCCGTCACTTTTGACAACGCACAGAGTCTCAGGGGCTACTATCTACATAGGGCGCATCTTATTTATGCGCAACTGTCCAAAAAGGGTACATTATTTTGCGCACCTCAAAAACTTTCAGTACACTCCTGACGGCCTCGTGCAATCCGCTCTCCGCGGATGAAATCCTCTCAATCACCGTACCCATCAATGCACGGTGCTCCTCTGAGATAGATGCTCGCCCTAGCAGATCCTTCAGCTCCTCCGACTGCGGACCAGACGGTGCTGGACTCGTCCAATGGCCCTTTTTGAAGGCCGGACGTAGATGGCTTTGGGGGGGCATATGACTACCTTCCGGCCCTGCCGGATTTGGAGAAACCCTCTGCGACGATACCTCAGGGTTGCCCGCCTCGCAAGGCGGTACGGCAGGGGGAGGCATTCTGCTCTCCATCATCTCCGGAAGAAGATCCCCCAAAGACGAGCTCTGCTGAGAAGGGCTAAGGTCCGAGCTACAAGGTAAATTTTTGATTACTTTTCCCAGATATAAAGTAAGGATTTCTCTCATTTCTTAAAAAGAAAACTCCTCTCTACTTACGGCTCGGTGGAGGGCTGATCCCCTTGAGGGCATAATTCGACCGAAGTATCCCCCAGCACAGGACCCTCTGGCGAAGATTTCTTCCCCCGCTTTGAGGCCATGGTCTCCGGGTCTTCAGAGGCGGTCCTCTTCTTCCCCTGAGGAGAGGAATTTTTGATTCCTCCCTTCCAAATAGCCTCCTTCGAGGAGGCCGTAGCTTCCTTGTCCCCTCCCTCGCTTTCCTCCGAAGGCACAACCTCCAACATCCTGACTAGCACGGGACCCGGCGTGGTCTCGGGGAGGGGGGCCGGACACCTGATTAGCTTTGCTTTCGCTATCCACTCCTGTTTAAAGGAGAGCTCTTTTAAGGGCAATTTTATGATAAATATGCGGATTGCGAGTCTGGGCACAGGGCTACTTACTTGAGTATCCGGGCGGTTGCAGCTCAGACCTGCGTCCTCGGTCAAGTACGGACACATTGCTTGTGATCCGAAGAACAATTTGTACATCTCCACGGGCGTCGCGCCCATAAAATGTTGGAGAGCTCGTGGTCCCTTTGGATTGAACTCCCATAGGCGGAGGGGGCGACGTTTGCAGGGCAGAGCTCGGCGAATCAGCATAACCTATGTCACCACGACCAGACTGATATCTCTATCTAGGAGATCTCGAATGCGGCCCTGCAACAAGGGCACGTCCTTGGACGGCCCCTAGTCCAGTCCTTTATTAACCCATGATGCTAGCTGTGGTGGGGGACCCGAGCGAAAGGCAGGTGGCGCCACCCACTTGGTGCTCCTGGGAGCGGTAATATAAAACCACTCTCGTTGCCATAAGCTGGACTCCTCTTGAAAAGAGCCCTCGGGCCATGGGGCATCAGCATTCCTGCTTATAATAGCGCCTCCGCACTCCGCGTGCTGTCCCTCGATTATCTTCGGCTCTACTTTGAAGGTCTTGAGCCATAGTCCGAAGTGAGGAGTAATACGGAGGAAGGCTTCGCACACGACGGTGAATGAGGAAATATGGAGGATGGACTCCGGAGCCAAGTCATGAAATTCCAGCCCATAATAAAACATGAGCCCCCTCACGAAGGGATCCGTCGGGAAGCCTAGCCCCCGAAGGAAGTGAGACATGAACACCACACTCTCACCAGGCTTGGGAGTGGGAATGACCTGCCCTTGAGCAGGCAACCTATGCCAGATTTCGTCGGTCAAGAACCTGGCCTCTCTCAACTTCAGCACGTCCTCCTCCGTGACGGAGGAGGGCATCCATCGGCCTTGAAGGTCGGAACCGGACATTGTCGAAGGTCCGAAGTGCCTGAAATCTGGAGCCTTGGGTGTTGGAACTCGAGGCGAAGGGCAAACTCGTTTGAGATTGAAAAAAAGGAGTAAGGCATTGGTCTCTTTATAAGAGGTTGAATACCAAGGGCCCTCCCCGTGACCGTTTGGGACTCGCCTTTGATCGACAAAACATACCAACGGGTACGGTTGGGTTACCCACGCCCGTATTGATGAGAATCCAAGAATAAGGGGACACGATCTCTGCTTTGACAAGACGTGCCAAGGAAACCGCCTCGCTAAATGCACTGAGGTGGGACAGTAAAATGATTCGATTAAAGACTTGGACGTGGTGTGATGTCATGCTACGGAATACGTCAGCAGATTAGACTTGTGTAAATATTATTCTCTCTATGGCAATATGTGGGAAGTTAATTTGCAGAGCCGGACACTATCCTTGTGTTCAAAAATCTTCTATGAAGTACTTGGAGGAGGAACCCGCCTTGCAATGCCAAAGACAATCTGCGTGCCGGACTCGTCGTCATTGAAGCCTGGTTCAGGGGCTACTGAGGGAGTCCTGGATTAGGGGGTGTCTAGATAGCCGGACTATACCTTCGGTTGGACTCCTGGACTATGAAGATACAAGATTGAAGACTTTGTCCCGTGTCTAGAAGGGACTTTCCTTGGCGTGGAAGGCAAGCTTGGCGATATGGATATGTAGATCTCCTACCATTGTAACCAACTCTGTGTAACCCTAGCCCTCTTCGGTGTCTAAATAAACTGGAGGGTTTTAGTCCGTAGGACACACAACAATCATACCATAGGCTAGCTTCTAGGGTTTAGCCTCTCTGATCTCGTGGTAGATCTACTCTTGTACTACCCATATCATCAATATTAATCAATCAGGACGTAGGGTTTTACCTCCATCGAGAGGGCTCGAACCTGGGTAAAACATCATGTTCCCTGCCTCTTGTTACCATCCGCCTAGACGCACAGTTCGGGACCCCCTACCCGAGATCCGCCATTTTTGACACCGATAGTCATCCTCTCCACGTACTTCTGCCGATTCCTGTTGTTTGTTGACTATGCTGACAACACGAGAGGGCGGCACCGCGGCGAGCACACCAAAGCGCGCGGAGGACGTCTGCATTAACGATTTAGGAGATGGTGTGTCGGTGATGCGTGCGCTGTGGCACAACCAGCCGTGGGAGGCGGAAGCAGGCAGCCCCACCGGCGCTAGTTTGGTTTTTGGCAGCTGGAGGGAGACAGGACTGAGGAAACATGACAGACTGTAAAAGCAGCAGGAGTACTTAACAACCTTAACTGAAACTAGCAGGGGCACTTAACAACCAAAGCTGAAAGCAGTATGAGTACTTATACAGGTTCAACCATACAAAGCACGCCTCGAACTGTGCTACTTTGCCTACAGTTAACCAAGGGTGAGGCCGCCAAGCCCCAGGACAAGGCCCAGGCGCCACCCCGCGCATCCACAACCTTCTGAAAGTGGCTTCATCTCGCAATGTGGTCAATAAACAGGATATTCGCTTTAGAGCCATGGAAAAGCATGAACATAATCTTCTGTCCTATTCTCCAAGATGGACGGGCCTTCATTATTCGAGACCACCCATGAATAAGTATCTTTTCACCTCCAAGGGGAATTGAGTAGGTCAACATAAACATCATGTTGTGACCAAGCGCAAGTCTGACTCGACCATGGTCATGCATGTGTATAGGAACAATAGAACTCGTCAGTTCCTGTTTCAAGAAGATCACAGCTGTAAAACTGTGTATAAGCAATAGTTTATGAACAACATATATAACAGAAAACAACTCATACCATAAGTTTCTTGACACAGTTGGACCTATTCAACGAGTGCAGCAGTGGCACACATATCCCACGTGGCCTTCCACCATTGAAACGCCCCACAAGGACCTCAAGACGATCAATAAAGTGTAGGAACTTGTGGATGTCGATCCAGTCAACTTCAGTGCCATTAGTAACAGCCGAGTTATTACAGAGTTACAAATGAGCAGACTGCTTAACTCTGAAAAAACCTACACGTGCCACCAATTATAAGAAAATATTAGTTAGAAGTAGCATCTTCGTGAGAGATTCGTTGCTACTTCAAAAGTTAAATTGTGATTAGTTAGATAGAATAGGTGGATTAAGAAGTAATAGAGGCAACAAGCAAGAACCAGATACAAAACTAACATGGATGAACAATTGGAACAACGTCGGGGTGGAAGATCGCAGTGAAGATGGGACCAGGGTCTTCTATTTCCATCAACATTCGTTCCGTAACACTTGAGAAAGTTTATCCAAGTTCGGCCATAGAAAAGCAGTGACCTTCTTGGTTCATGAACCCAACTCGGAACTTATATCCATGGCTTGTCTTCACTGTGACCATTAAACTAGTGTATTCAGTTATAGCAAGGACGAGCATCTTGAGTACATGTGTTCTAGCAGAGCAAATAATACACTGCAGGAAAAATAATATGAGAACACAGCATGTTCAAAAAAACCCCACCCTCCCGGATAGAAAAGAGGATTCTAGGAACATACTGTGCGCGTTTCAAAATGCTGTGTTAGGATGAGAAGGAACAAGTGTGGCGTCTCGCTGAGGGCGCAGAAACCTGCAGGGTACTCGCACTTTGGGCACTGCAAATGAAACACACTAGATTCAGTAGGAAGAAAAATGCATCAACGGCGGCGCCTGCCATCCTAGCATTACCTGTGACCAAGGGACTTGGATTTATCGGGGATGGATGAAGAATTCGTACCTGGTTCTCCATGAGAAAACCCTATGCAATCGTCGAGAGGGGGTTTTCTCTGAACAAGCAAACGAGGGAGAAGGGGATTCAGGCCCAGTGAAATATTGCCGCTTTGTCCGTCCAACTTACTGCTCATTGGGCATTACTGCGGCGCTACGACCGGGGTGTGTCTACCGTGAAGTTGTGCACTCTAATTTGTGCATATGGCACGTGGACCCCGTTGTCGGTTGCCCCACATATCAGCGAAAGGAAGTAGAAAGACGGGAGTAACTAGTTACACATAAATATATTTTTTGACAGATAGATACTCCGTCTGTAAAGAAATATACAAATCTTTTATATCACGAGCTCACCTTGCCAAGAAATATACTCCCTCTGCAACACACGGGCATTATGGGGGTTCAGCTGAGAATATAATACTCAGATAGGCTCACGGTTCTGGACTTTGGGCCACAGGCCGACCCTGCATGCTTGTGGGCCCATGTGTTCTACCTCAGCGCTTTTCATATTGCAAGCGATTGGTATGGCGCTGGTTTTAGATGCTGTCACAAGGCGAATACTCAAAATTGAATAAAGCACGGCAGCTGTTGGAATGAAATCGAACGACAGTTCCTAACCAGTAATCAGAGTTGCAATTCTATCAACGATATACCATGTGATAAATAATACTGTCGTACTACTTATACACACAGGACACTTGTTTCACCATGCCATATTATTACATCAAAATCTCTCGGAGGATAGATCAGTTCGGTAGTTGCGTGCTGCTACTGAAGAATTTCAAAGTTGATTTGGACCAGCTCTCCTTGCCGAGAAAGTTCAATTTTGACATCACCCCCTACCGCAAGATATGATTTAGATTTGAACCTTGACCATCCTTTAGCATCAATCATCATGCGACCATCCTTTGTACTTACGGTATATTGAGTAGGTTCATTCACACCAAGGCTGCTCATGGTAAGAGAAACTTGGCCGCGGTCGCCCAGATTGTTGAACGACTCCCTCGTTGCTCTAGGAATTCTCTGTTTGCAAACAAGAAGACATACCCAAACAGCTAGATCAACACAGTGAATCATGTGAAATAACACGGAAAGAAAAAGGAACGAAGCACTTGGGCGGCCAATGCTTACCAAGAAGGTGGAATGTCGGTTTTTGTAAGGACTTTGGTATATGAAGTGCAAACTGCAGCCCAGTCTGTTGCCGGTGTAACTGCACGGGCCGGAGCAGATGCAAGTGCAAGTGTTGGTGCAGGTGCCGAAGCCGCTGCTGCTGCCGGAGATGGTGCTTCTTGTAGAGCTGGTGCCGGTGTCGGAGAAAGTGCCGGTGTCGATGCCCGATCCTCCTGTAGATCAGACTGATCCGCTGACGCGGTCGGTGCCCAATCCTCAGCTGGATCAGACTGAGCCACTGCCGCTGTTAGTGCTAGAGCAACTGCCGGTGCTCGATCTGTGCGAGACAGCGGCGATCGTGTTTGGTCTGCTATGATCAGCTTTCTAACTTGACTAGGATCCGTGACCGTGATCCAATTTTTTTCTTCATTTCTTTTAAACGCGAGAAGGACTAATTGTGGCATTTTGTTAAACCAAACTGCAGTTCATCATAGGGATTCAGCTTGTACTCAGACAACAGACTGATCCAATTTTTTCCAGTAATATAAGTGATGGACAATGCCTTCATTACTGACATGATGTAAGAAGTGAAACCTGCAAAAATAGCCATCGTAGAGAAAACCAAACTGTTTAGTCTATGATGAATGTCACATGGCAAAACCTGCATCATAAAATTGTAGGAAAAGAAAGAAAACATGACATTAAATCAATAAGATTTAGACAGTAAATCAATAAGATTTACTTGATGTGACACAAGTGAATCCTTACCAGGAAATCACTATGTTGCAATACTAAACAGAAGATTGATCGTCCAACTACGTGTGGCATGCAGGGGCCCCGCCTACTCCCACAAGCAGGACAGTCCAAAGGTCGTGACAAATCGTATGGACCGAACATCCATGGGACTGGAAATCCTGGTGGGTGCGATAAACCCTGCAATGCATACAGATATTGGAGTGTAACCATAATTGATAAACCATCCTCACAAAAAAATGATCTGGATACTTCAAAATATACAGACTGAATTGAGTGGACAGACATTAACATAGACCGTTCTCAGGACTGACCACACACCAAAAGCGGCAGTACTAATAAACAATACAGGGTTCACAAACACAAATCAAGTACTGAACAATAGTACTTACAACAGACCTATGGGATGAACCCCGCATAACTGACTAGGCCATGGACTTCGTGTGAGATGTCTACATGCACCATCACCATCTTGTCAACCTTGGAGAAGCTAACAAAGTGGTCTTTCCACTCATAAACATGATGATGAAGACAGGCCGCATCAGATTTGTTGGGAAGCTTTACAAGAACCACACCCTTCGTAATCGAAGGCACATCCATGAATTGTTGTGGTCAAGTACAGCCTCGAGAACACGCCTAACAACAATGCTATAGGAAAACACTAGTTCAGGACACATGGCGACAAGGACACAGCAGCTGGATAGTTCAGCAGTAGAACTCATCATTAGGTCTTCTAGTTCACACGGCATGACTTTGAGAACTTCATCTCCATCGCGGACCTGGTTCTAATTCAAACATAAACCATATTTTATTACTACCTCCGTTCAGAAATATAAGATGATTTCGATATTATACTCCATATATGACTACATATACCCTCTTAAAAGGTAGCATTGATGTTCATAAAGTACTCCCTCCGTCCCAAACTTCTTGTCTTAGATTTGTCTAGATACAGATGTATCAAGTCACATTTTAGTATTAGATACATCCGTATCTAGACAAATCCAAGACAAGAAATTTGGGACAGAGGGAGTAGTTGAAAGTAATCTATAAGAAATCAGTGTCAACCTCTCGCATGTTTTGGTCAAAAGAGGAATTTAGAACCGTCATTTGGCAAACTAAAATCACATGCAAGATCACCCAGAAAGTTGTACTACCAGTACTAGTACTGCGTGTTAGATGAAAAAACACGATCAAGATCGAGAAAAAGATCGTCAACAAGAGACATTATCTGGACTTGCTTAATGAGGGATCCCAGAGAGGGGGGCTTGGACAGGGCGATGGCTTTGAGCTTGTCTGCGGTAGTCTCGGCGGGGTGCTTGCGCTTCTTCGTACCATGAGCCTCGACGGTTTTGGCCAGAGCCATAGACATCACGTCAGCCGGTGCCCCGGCGTCCATCCAAGAGAGGAAGCTGAGAGAGAAGAGTGAAAGGAGGAACGAGATGAGGGAGAAGTGAAGCGAGTGGGGGTTTTCTTCAAGAGAGGAAGCTGAGAGAGAAGAGTGAAATGATGGTTGCTACGTCCGTCCAACTTACTGCTGGAAAGGAGGGGGTTTTGTGATTTGATGGCTCATTGGACATTACTATGGTGGTTCGATCGGGGTAGTCTACCGTCAATCTACTACGGAGTAATTTAGTGCATGGCTGGTGGACCCAAGTGCTGGCTGTCCCACACGTCGGCGAAAAAGTGAGTAATTTAGTGCATGGCTGGAGGAGGATCCACACGGTAGAGCGCGTCCACTGTTTTTCTGAAGAAAAAAATGATTACAGCAAGTGTTTCCACTCTTACGACGGAGGAGTGCGAAACACGGCAGCCACTTGAACATACACAGTGCTCCTACTACTAGGCATGTGTAGTGGCTCATACGTCAATGCTACACAATCTTGTTGCTAGTGTAGTAAGATATGATGATAACAAATGATGTTGTGCACATGTCAACCACTCCTATATGTAACATAGTACCGCTTTTTCGACTGTCCGGTCGAGAATAAACGGTGAGATCAATGTTAACAGAACTAGGTCCACAGTGCACGGAGAGTACGGTGCTACAGTACTCCACGAAACATGAACCATATGAAGCACGAATAGTGTTAGGCAGGGTGTATGAAGGGTGCATGGGATGGGAGCAAAAGTTCCCTTCTCGACCCAATTTTGGGTGTTTGGTAGAGTGCATGAAGGGTGCATGAGTCCACACTAGTAGGTTGACAAAAATACACGAAGAGGAAACAACTATATTGAGATGAGAATGCAACCAAACACACCCACACGCTTTGTGCTACAGTGACTGATCTGCACCGTCTGAGTTTGATCCAACGGTCATTGTGCACCGAGACATGGACATGCCCATGCAGAGGGCGCCTCAACACCACCGAAGTCCCTCTGCTTCTCGAGGCGCACAACGTTGGTGATGCAGGGTGCAACCACCCGCTCCCGGTTGACGGGAGCCAGTGTCGGGCGCCTCACCTCGGGCTCCCTGATCTGCTGCGCTGCCATGGCACCAGGTAGAAGCAATGGGGAGAGGAAGCAAAGGGGGCGAAACGGCTGAAAGACAATGCAATCTACGGGAAGGCAGAGGGAGCGGGGAATCTTTTGGTTTTAACCATGGTAAAACACCAGTCGACGACTTCTCAAATCAGGGAGCAGTGGGTTTTTACAGGCGGAGTCATTGTGACTAATTGCTGCTGCGCCTGCTCCCGTCAATCAAAAAATTAAAAATCCTGTCGCGCTGGCTCCCATCAATCAAAAAATTAAAAATCCTGCCGCACCCAAACACCAGAGCAACACCGCGGTGGATATTTAAATTTACCTGCTGGCAAGTAGATAAAAAAAGGGGTGAAAAAACAAATGTGGCGGCGGCCTAGCTAATCGGTCGAACTAGCCCAACTAGCTAGCCACCGTGCTTCACTGATTTACTCGGCGGGAAAGGTGGTCTTTTGTGATTTGACGACTCATTTACTTGCTTCGGCGCTACGACTGAGGAGGACCTAGAAAACGCGCGGTAGGGCGTCCCACGTCAGGAATAATATATGCGTGCACCACCCGGGAGGACCCCGAAACCGCGCGATAGGGTGTGCCACGACTCGGCACGGAGGAAAAAAGTGCGTGTAAAAATATACTGTATCAGACGTAGTACCTATGGTTCGACCTCGGGACCCAGCCGGTCAGTCAAAAACACCCTACTAGCCACACAGCTTCATCATGCAAACGTGGCACGGAGGATATATGTGGTTAGCTCCGTCTCGACCAGCCACAACGTCTCTTGTTCTAGGCGATTCTTCTATTTTCCAAGCTTTTTTTAGTTGTAGTAACACCACGGCAAGCTGGCGCCGCTCTTCGTGTGTGCCCATGCAAAGGTTAGACGATGGAGAGAAGAGAGATTGAGATCGCAGACCTGGGACCCACCAGTAAGTGAGACAACGGTCATGCACGTGTTGACGAGGCACTCCCTCTACTCTACTCAACGCAAGTACTGTATAAAATCAAGTTATGGGACAAAGCCAACAACCGTTCATTTTTTTAGGCTATCGACTTACGCTTTGTAGTCCAGGTTGCCAGTTCGAATCTCGTCTTTCAGATTTGTTAGTTTTAGGTCTATATTTGATTAATGACAAGTGGGACCCCCGTGTGTTGTTCCGATATTTCAGTGTAGGATGGTTTTTTTGAACAAACACTTTGCGCGGTTAGACAAGTAACAGCATGAGTTACACGTTTTTTGCATGTTTACGAACAAAAATGACAGCGGCATAGAATATCACATCCACTCCGCAGCTTAGATACTATGGTGATACGAGTTTTTACACCATTGGAAGTGAGATCCAATGGCTTGGGAGTGGTCTTTGTAATTATGCGCAATTTCAAAACTCTCCAAAGGTTTTTTTGCAAATAAAACATTCATGCCTCGTGTGTGCCGCTGCATCTTCCATCCAGTGGCTCCCTGGTGCTCATATTAGGTGCTCCCCGTAGCTTAATTACCCGCTACGGTGATATGAGCATCTAGGTCGTATGATCAGTGATCAGATGGCACATGCATAGTACTTGTACTTTCTGCGCATTTCCCAAACTCTATCAGCCGTATATTGCAAAAACTTTCAAACCTCCTACTGTGGGCCGTTAGATCTCAGTGAACTCGTATCACCATAGAATCTACGGTGCGGGAGCACCTCATACTCTCCCGGGCGAGAAAACATAAGGTGCTATCACAGCTTGGATGCTACGGTGATACGAGCTTTGAGGTCGTTTGATCTGAGATCCAATGGCATCTGAGCAGTCTTTGTGCTTGTAAGCAGCGGCCAAACTCTTTTGGGGCTTTTCTGCAAAAAACCATTCGAACCGCCGAGGAGGTGTTGGGTCACAAATACAACGCCTTCGAAGAGCTTGTATCACCAAAGCATCTAAGGTGTGGTAGCACATGATATTCTTACATACAGGAGAATATGATGTCCTCCTTCATCTTAGATGCTATGGTGATACGAGCTTCGAGGTTGTTGGATATGGGATCAAAAGGGCATCTAAGTAGTTTTTGTACAAATTGTGTGCAATTCTCAAACTCATCAAGGTTTCCTGCAAAAATATTAAGACACATCATGTGAGCTGCTATATCTCAGATCTACAATCTCCAAGCAACTCGTATCGGCATATAGCATCTAAGGTATGGGGGCACATGATATTCTCCCGGGGAGGAGGGGTGGGGGTGCACAACCAATCGGTGGTTGGGAGGGTGGGGACAAATATAATCTAAACAACCCTAAACAGAGCTCCACAATTTTATCTAAGGTCGAGGGGTTGACCCCCGACAATCATAGCTCTGCCTAAACACAACATTTGCATGTACTGTAGTAGTAGACTTAATATTCATGTTTCAGTTTCATGTTCATTTTAAATATTGAACTGAGGAGCATGGATGTCTTACATTTTACTCCCTTTGTTCCTAAATATTAGTCTTTTTAGAGGCTTCAAATGGACTGGCACATACGGATGTATATAGACATATTTTAGAGTTTAGATTCACTCATTTTGCTCCGTATGTAGTCACTTGTTGAACTCTCTAAAAGACTAATATTTAGGAATAGAAGGAGTATTTTTGAATTCGTGTCATACATGCATGGTTTGGAAAAATAGATGCACTATACTTATTGGATTGTTGTTGTGTTCGTGCGTGTGTGTCTCTGTTTGTGTGTGTGTGTGGTCATATGCTTGATACATACAAAGTTTTCTCACATCCATATTGTTCATCTTTTAAATTTGAATTTGCATTGGAAAACTTACTAGGGATACCATGAAATGTGAAATACACGTTGAGATCACTATATCACAAACTCACTCTAATTCAACAACACGTCATAAATCAATTACCACGTTGAGATTAGTATTTGCAAGGAAAATACGGGTATTGTAATACACATAGATTCGTTCAGCAATTTAAAAGGTTCCTTTCGTATTCTCAAATGGTAGGACCCAACGACGTACCAACCAGACCTTGGCTCGTGTTGATCCTAAAAAAACCGGGCCCGTGTCCTTCGGTGGCGTGCGTGGTACGCACATTAGGCAACCCCAACCAGTCGAGCCTCAACGTTTCAAGTCGAAATATCTGGCAGCCAGAATTCCAGCCCTAGGAAATTCCCCTCATGTCTCCAATCCGTAATGACTACCGATGAATAACTGAGGGATGCTTTAGTAACTAGACAACCTACCGTGCCGAGCACGGTTCAATTCCCTTAGTCGCCACTCGTCAAGGTCACCCGTCAACTGCATTGCCTAGTACTACTACTACTACTACACCAGGATGAGCACAGAATTGAGCCCGTTTGTTTGTGCCTAGTACTTGAGTTAATATATCAGGCAATCCACTGGTACGAAGGGATTATCCTTTTACTCTGCATATATAACTTGTCTGAAGTCTAACTAAGCAAAATGTTTGACCAAATCCTTTCTTAAGAAATACAACAGGACAGATGTACGGCTTGAAAATTTATTGCATGATGCAGGTTATGATATTGTTTAGAATCCTGGATCTTAAATTTCAGAAAATCCAAAAGTGAGCATAAATTCTTGAAACTAAGCATGGTCACGTGATATGGCACAAATATTACTTCGTAAGTTTTTTCTTCAATTTGAAACAAGCTGCTTATGACAAGTTGCACAAATGAAGATCCAAGGTGTTTTGGAACAAAGACCTGTCACGTTAAGGCGAACTCTTTCACTATTGAAACCGTGGGCGTTTACGTGCCGCCACGAGCCCCCGCTTCTCATTGGCAGGTGTCGTCCGAGCAAGCATGTGAGTCGACGGGAGGCATGCGAGCAGACCGCTGCGCCGGCTGTCAGGGAGGCGTGCGAGCAGACCATTGTGCAGGCTCACCGGGAGGCAAGACCTTTGACCAGGCTCCGCCGCCCACCGTCGTCCCAACTACTCCCACTTTTAATGTCGCCGGCGCCGTAGTTTAAAATCAACCCCACACTACCCGGTATCGCTACAATCCTCTCTCTTCCTCTCCGATTCTCCTGTCGTCTACCTCCAACTAGCCTTACCTAAACGTACGCCATGTCGCGTCATGATGGTCTGCCCTTAGTGTTCCAGTTTCCTGAGGAAGACACCCAACTGGAGTCTCAATAACATAAGGTGCTTTGGGACGAGCTTGATCTGGCCTTGCGGGAAGACGCTGCGCCTGTCCCCGCTCCCGTTCCGGCTCCCGTCGCCCCGACTGCGCCAGCGCCCATCCCCGCGGCATTGATGGGTTGGGAGCCGCACATTGTCGCCGAGCTTGATCCCACGGGGTTCCACGAGGTCTTCACGCGCCCGTGCACCTGCCAGCGCATGCGCCTGCATGTGCACTGACGCGCACGCCCATGTCGGTGCCTGTGCACCTGCCAGCACATGCGCATGCGTGTGCACTGACGTGTGTGCCCATGCTGGTGCCCGTGCACACGAATGTCTCCGCCGCGCCGTTGACAGCGCCTGTCCCCGCGCGGGTGCCAGTGCCCCCCTCAGCGGCATGGATGGCCGCTGTCGACCACTTCCTTGCACCAACGCCAGTCGCCTCCTCCCGCCAGTTGACTCGCTCCGAAGTCCAGAACATTTTGGCCTTCCTTGAAGCTAGGCCAACGTCCAGGAGTACGCCAACAACGGCGAAAGACGCCGCCGTCGCCGTCGGTCAGTGGCCCGACGACACACATAGCACGGCAGAGGAGCCGCTTCCCACCGCAAGACGCCCCCGCCGCCACCGCGTAATCTAAATTTGCCATGAAAAATGTTCGGATTGCCATGCTTAAAATCCGAACGTTTATCATTTCCGTTTATTTTATATCAATCGTCGTATAATTTAAAGTCGGAGTCAGACTGAACAAAATGTATGGTTTGATCGATTGAATGTTCTGCTAGAGCCGTATCAAATTAAATATAAAACGTCATCAAGCCACATGTATTCCTTGTCATCCAATGACCTAGACTACTTCAATGTCGAGCGCTCAACACGTTTAGCGTGCAGTTAATTTCATGCCAAAAATAGTGCTAATCACATGACAACACGCAAATAATATCCTAGTAGTTAATATCCGCATGCACTTAATATACTTCCAAATTAACGTGCATTGCACGTACACACTGACTAGTGCTGCTAGTACGTGAAACTGGTGCCGTGACTTGTGAACGCGTCGAGATATGGTCAACAGCAACATCGCCCGCGAGTGCTTCCTGTTTGCCCGTGCGTCTAAACGCAGAAGGGGAGGAGAGAGATAGCACACATGGAACCCACCAGTAAGTGAAGAAGAATAGTACCAAAAATAATATTACATGTTATCCATTAATTGGGCCGTGGTAATATAAAAACATTATGTGAACAAAGGGGGTACAACAAACATTGCTATTCTACGTATGTTGCCTCTTGACGTGCGTCTTGAAGGCCCGGTCGCATGATCGATCCTCGTCCTTTATTTTTTAATTTGTATATGGGTCCAAATTTGTTTCATGACATGTGGGCCCCTCGGTGTGTGTCGGGGAAAACTGATCCACGAACACATATGGGGCCGGCGGACCGGGCCCCTTTCGGTTCAGCGGGGGGCGGAGGTCGCACGAAGAGCAGATCGAGGCGAGGCACACGAGCAGTTTACCCAGCTTCGGAGCTCTCCGGAGAGATAACACTCCTACTGCTGCTTGTCTGATTGTATTATCTGGTGTTCTTGCTCTCGAGCGAGAGAGTGTGATGTTTTCTGGGCTACGAATGAATCGAAGCAAACTGTCCGAACCCCCTCCACGTTGCACATGGGCCTCCTTTTATACGCTAAAGGGGTCACTGACAGGTGGCAACGCAGAGGAGGGTAAAAACATAAAAAGCGAGGTAGTTGACACGGTTGCTTGTACAGTGCACCCTACCTAACCCTGACGGCAGGGGACAAGGGCATTAAATGCCCGTCCGAGTCGCCCGAACAGTGCAGAAAAGGACCGTTAGGGGCGCCACCGTTCGCCACGATGGCGATCTTGTCAGCTTCGCATGCCACTGCGCACCGCTGGCTGCACAACCTCCCGCCACGCGCGCCCGAAGAGGCCCCCAGAGCGACACGTTGGTGGGTGCGCTGGAGCGTGGGCGCAGAGTGGCCGCCTGCCGCGGCAAGCGCCTTGCCCTGTTGTTATCTCGCTGGGTCCAGAAGCTCGTCGCTCACCGGGCCCCGGGGTACCTTGTTTAGTCTTCCCGGCAAGCTCCTCTTGCCGGGGCCTTGTTGGCTTGCCGGAGCGCGTGGCGCGTCGCGGCAAGTTCCTTGGAGCGCCTTGGTTGGCCTTCCCGGCAAGCTCCTCTTGCCGGGGTCTTGTCTCCTTAGCTTAAATACTTTGTTCTTGGATGGCTCCAAGGGATCCTTGGGGGATCTTGGCGTTCGCCCGGCAAGCCTTTGCCGCGGGGTGCTGCAACTACCCGTGCACAAGTTCGGGGTACTAGGGTACCCCTATTCTAGTACACCGACAGGAGCCCCCGGGCCTGGGCCAGACACGGTGCCGAGCGCTGTTGGGCCAGGCCCAAGACAGGGAATGGGCACACGCGGGCTGGGCCACGCCAAATCTTGTTCCGTATCCACCGCGCTCTCCCATAACGGCACGCGTTGAATGCGGCATCATGGGAGAGATCGTGGGTGGTTGTTTATTTGGAAGGCCGAAACGTCCGCCCCGTCCCTCTTTATAAGCAGAGGAAACAGAGGCAGTTTGTTCCCCCTCGCTGGTTGCCGCTACTCCTTCTTCACAAACTCCATCGCTCCCCCCTTCTTCTCGTAGCTGAGAGAGCAGCGCTCCGCCCCCCCATTGCCATCAGCATCACCACGCCGTCGACCTTCCCCACCACCTCCACCATGCCCCGAAAGCCGACAAGGGAAAGGGCGTGAAGTCGGCCGAGGCGCAGCGGCTCGCGGCGCTGCGGAAGGAGCGGGCGATCTTCACCCCCCAGCTCGGCGTGCAGGAGCTGAGGGAGTACTTCTACCTCTTTTGGGCGACGGAGATGCGTGCGCATCCGCGCACGAGGGTACTCCCGGCCGCTGCCTCGGAGTTGGCTCCAAATGGGTACCCGTTCTTCCCGCTATTCTTCTATTGCGGGCTCTGCCCGCCCTTCTCGGAGTTCTTCTGTGATATTATGAACACATATGGATTCCGCCTCCTTGACTTCACCCCCAATGCTGTCCTGACCATGGCAGTTTTCGCACACTTGTGCGAAAACTTTGTCGGAGTCCACCCTAGTGTTGCCCTTTTTCGCCACTTCTTCATACCTCGGGTAGAGAGAGGAGAGCCGCTTGCCGGAGGGATTGCCTGGGTCTCGAGAGTCGGCAAGAAAGAGGCGTACTTGGAGGGTGACCTCCGCAGCAAGTGGGAGGAGTGGAGAGCGGAGTGGTGCTGGATCGTCGAGGAGAATCCGCAGCCCTTCACCGCCATGCGCCAAACTCCAATAGTGCACGGCAATGACTGGAGCAATGTGGCCCCGGAATACGAGAGGCTGAAGATCGCCATCACTAGGATTCTTCGCCTCAGGCTTGCCGGGCTCACCGTAGGTGCTGTCGGGGCAGATTTCCTCCACCGCTGCATTGCCCCCCTGCAGGAGAGGGGGAGGCCCGCCTGGGAATTCAAGAATTCGGCGGACATCATGAGGCTGCGGCCGGGACTCAACTACAACTTCACCGTCTTGGAGTTGGACGCAATGCTCTTGGAATTATTCAAACGCGACCCCCAGCACCCATTCACACCACCGAGGGGCGTAGTTCCTTTGTGCAATAACTCTTCGCTTGACTAGATCCGCGCCATGATGCCGTTGTGCGATTCACACGGCATCGTCCCAACTTGGCAAGAGCCTGCGGATGACGTTGTGCGAGCGTTCTTCGACACCTTGGAGGAAGTGCCGGTCCGCGCTGACGAGGAGAAGAGCCTCACCCGTGACACCACCGACGAGGAGCTGCAGCTCATCGCTACTAGGGCGGAAGAGGCTGCGGCCGCAGCTGCTACGGGTGTGTTTGGATTTACTGTGGAGGAGGCGGAGGCTGCAGAGGCGGCAAACCTTGCCGAATGCGCGGAGTTCATGGGCGAGGAGGAGCCTGCCGGTTCCGAAGCCGAGCCGAGCGAGGCCGGCGAGGAGGAGGCTGAGCCTTCCGAGAACTTGCCATAGGCGGAGCCCCCGGCCCCGCCAAGGAGGCGCCTTCGCAGGGCCGGGGACGCAGCAGGGCGGCAGCCGGCTCCACAGCCACCGAGCCGCGCGACGCGCTCTACCGCGGCAAGCAATGTTGCCGCGGGAGCGCCTCACGCAACAGCGGCAACTGGAGCGGGATCTTCCCGGGCCACCGCCACTGCCCCCGCCAAGCGGGCAAGGGATCCTACTCCTCCACCTCGCCACACCGGAGGAGGGCCGGACTTCGATCTTTCCGCGCTCAGCTCCGACGAGGAGGAAGAAGAGTGAGTTTCTTTGGTGCTCTTGTAGTTCTTCAATCTTGCTGTTTATATCTTGTATCTGACTTGCTCCAATCTGGACTCCTTTCTTTTCAGGACGCTGGCCCAGAGAGCGGCGAAGAGGGCCAAGGCCGCGGTGATCTTCATCGAGGATGACCCCATCGTGTCAGTAGGAGGTGGGCCCGAGACCACCTTGACGGACCCGACAATCACCCCTCAGAGCAGCCCCCAGTGCAGCCCCCAGTGTAAGTTCATAGTTTAGCCTTCTGCTGCCGGGCGCGCTTGAGTGCTTTTTCCTTTGTTGATATCTTGCTTGTTGACTTGTGCAGGAGCAGAGCAGCCTCATCAGGAGCGCCCGGAGGCCGGTCCCGAAGTGCCACCTGCTTCGACTGTGCCGCCAAGGGAGGAGTCCCTGGCAAGGGAGCGCTCTCCGGCAAGGGGGGACTCTCCGGCAAGGGACGGCACTGCTGATCCTGCGGCGACCGAGGTCGCAATTGAAGATCTTGGCACAGGTAATCCACTTGCCCAGAAACTTTCCCTTGGGTTCTGCTTCTTCCGTTTTTCCTTTCTTGGATTTTTGATTGACTTTCCTCCCTTCTTCGTTCTTCAGACCCATCTTCGGCTGAGCCAATGGAGACAGAGGGCGCCGGCGAGGAAGGTGCCGGTGCTGATGAGACCGCCGGCGAGGAGGCCGCCGGGGCTGCTGCTGCGGAAGCCGGCGAGGGGTCGGGCGATCGCACTGACGACCCTGAGGCCGCAGGAGCGCCGGGCGCTGCGCTGACCGCCGAACCCTCTGCCGCTTCTGCGGAGCCGGGCTCTGAGGAGCCCCAGCCCAGCGCCTACTTGAAGGCCGGTGACAATATCTTCATCAAGCTACCCTGGGCGTCGAGCTCCAGGGCGCCGGTCGAGGGGGAGACTTTTGATGGGGAGGTGCTCGCCTCTACTGGACTGTCATTGGTTGACGCGCCCGGCAGCAGCAGCGGCGAGCCTGAGGAGGAGCAGCTGCTGCGGAAGCTGCTGTCACTCTACCGTACCCGGCAAGCCAAGCTGGCTTCTCGGGAAGCGCTTGTCGCGTAGGCGGGGGTTGACATGGAAAAGCGCGCGGAGGAGCTCCGGGGCCAAAATCAAGAAGCTCTCCGGTCCCTGGTGCAGGAGCGGGAGCGAGTCGACAAGGAGCGCACGGCCTTTCTTCTCGAGAAGGCCGAGGCTGAGGAGGAACAAAGGCTGGCTGCCGAGGAGCAGTCCGCGCGGGAAGGTGAACTAGTGCAGCAGAAGGCCAACCTCGACAGCTACGAGGAAGAGCTCGCCGAGCGTGAGCGAGCACTTGGCGGGGCGCTCAAGGAGGCAAAGGACACCGCGGCAACTGCAGAGGCCGCCAAGAAAGAGCTAGAGGAGAAGGTGGCGCAGCTGGAGGCCGATATTGGGAAGAGCGGCGAGGAGCTTGTCGCGCTCAAGCGTGAGCGTGAGAAGGATGCTGTCGCCCACGGTGAGCTGCAAGGCCTTCTTGTTGAGAGGGGCAAGGAGCTCAGCGCCGCCAAGGATTCCAAAGCAGACCTGGAGCTGAAGCTGGCCACGCTGACGCAGACGCTGGAGGCCGCCAAGGAGCGGGAGAAGACCTTATCGGAGAAGGTCAAGGCCTACGTGGCGCTGCTGGAGAGCATTGCAGTTACCCAGAACTCGTTCAGAGACACTGTGGAGCACTGGACCGAGGGTCTGGTGAACATTGCCGCAGTCATCAACGAGGAGCTAGCGCAGCTGGGGATGGAGGACTTTGGGTACCCTTCCGACGAGAGTCTTCAACCCAGCGCCAAGCTCAGCTTGTTCTTCAAGGGCGTGGCGACGGCACTCCAGCGGCTCCGGGAGAGGATCCCGAAGCAGCTGGCCGATGAGTCGCGCAAAATCTGCGTCGGGGTTCTCCAGAAGGTGCTGATGAAGGTGGCCTTCCGCAACCCAGGCCTCAGCTTCACCAACATCCTCAGGTCCTTGCCGCCTGACGCCGATCTGGATGCACTCAAGGCCCTTGTCGCACCTATTGTGCACAAGGTGAGCGAGATCAAGAGAGTCGAGGGCGGACGCGTAGATTAGGCCGCCCATTTCTTCTTTTCCCTTGTTGCTGCTAATCATGTTATGAAAACAGTGTGTTAGAGCTGCGACAAGTTATCTTGTAATATAACTTTATTTCTGTTATCAATTGCAATGTTATTTCCTCTACTAGATTCCTTCCTTTGTATGTTTTTACCCTACGCTTCTAGGGAACTTGTCGGCGCAGGCGCCCGAGCCGCGAGCGCTGAGTGCGGAACTTCAGCAGCCTGCTGGCGGCGCTGCTTCCGACAAGAAACCTTGTCGCGACTAGATGCAGCACGCTTAAGTTGGTGAGCGGACTCGAAACAAAGTAAGGGCGCAACTAGCCACGAGTTGGTTCCTCCGCGCACAGGTTTTCCATACAAAGCAGGGTCGTTCGAGGAAGATAACTCAAAAATTTAAAAAGTGATTGCTCAAACTTTGGCAACTTAGCTTTTCTGTCATTTGCTTCCCGGTAAGGCAAGTCTTCGCTTGAACGACGCCTGGCCCATACCAAAATCTTCTCCTTCCCCCGGCAAACTTGTGTGCGAGAGAACCTTCTTTTCCTTTAAAAGAAAAAGAAAGAAGAGAAAATAATAATATGGATCTCTTTGGCTCGTTACTGCTTACCGGATGTAGGTGCTGCACAAAGTGTCAGATAATCGCATGCAAGAAAGGAACTAACACATGAAATGGACAAGCTGTGCGGAGCACATGGGGTTTTACTTATGCACGGGATCTGCGCCCGGCTTTGTACAAAGGATTACATGCAACAGCGGCAAGACTTGTACAAAAGGTGGTTGCCGGAACGGGTTCCGGCAACCGCGCCTTATGGGAAAAACTTACGAAGATGTTCTATGTTCCAGGAGTTGCTCACCGGAATGCCATCTTCGGTCTCAAGGCGGACAGCGCCAGGCCTTGTGACTCGTCTCACCCGATAAGGGCCTTCCCACTTCGGCGTCAACTTGTTGGAATTCTTGGCGGACTGAATGCGCCGAAGAACAAGGTCGCCTTCCTCGAAGCTTCTGGCTTTAACTTTGCGGCTATGATAGCGGCGCAAAGCTTGCTGGTATCGAGCAGCTCGTACAGCAGCCTGAAGACGATCTTCCTCAAGGAGCAGCGACGTCGTCTTGCCGCAGCTGTTCTTGCTCAAGCTCATCATAAGCGAGCACTCGAGGTGATTCGTATACGAGTTCCGTGGGGAGAACTGCCTCTGCTCCATAGACTAGAGCGAAAGGTGTCTGGCCAGTGGCTCGATTTGGCGTCGTTCTGATCGACGAAAGAACCACCGGCAGCTCCTCGATCCAGTTCCTTCCGCATCTGTGCAGCCTGTCGAAAGTTCTGGTCTTGAGCCCGTGCAGCACTTCAGCATTTGCCCTCTCTGCTTGACCGTTGCTTCTTGGATGAGCAACAGAAGCGAAGCAGACCTTGGCGCCAAGGTCTTGGACGTACTGCATAAAGGTGCGGCTCGTGAATTGCGTGCCGTTGTCGGTGATGATCCTGTTAGGGATCCCGAAACGGCAAACAATCGACCTGAAGAACTTGACTGCTGACTGTGCTGTCACCTTCCTCACTGGCTGCACTTCCGGCCACTTTGTGAACTTGTCGATTGCGACGTACAAGTACTCAAAGCCCCCGACAGCTTGGGGGAAAGGGCCAAGGATATCGAGCCCCCAGACCGAAAATGGCCATGATAAAGGGATTGTCTGGAGAGCTTGAGCTGGCTGGTGTATCTGTTTGGAGTGGAACTGGCACGCTTCACACTTGGTTACTTGTGCAGTTGCATCCTGGAGGGCTGTCGGCCAAAAGAAACCTTGCCGAAAAGCTTTGCCGGCAAGTGCTCTTGCGCCAATGTGGTGGCCACATATGCCTCCATGTATCTTCGCCAACAGCTTTTGTCCATCTTCCCGGCGAATACACTTCAATTTCACGCCGTTGAGTCTTCTTCTGTACAGTAAGCTATCGACAAACTGGTACATACTTGACTGCCGGGCTACTCTTTCCGCTTCTTCTTGTTCTTCGGGAAGTTCTCCTGTCTGAAGGAAGTGGACAATCTGCTGTGCCCATGCTGGAGCTTGTGGCTCAACAACAAGGACTAAAGGCACATTTGCTGCTGCGGGAACATCCGCTTCTACGGCAAGGGCTTGCGGCCCTGCCGAAGCTTGATGTTCCCCGGCAAGCTTGCCAGAGCAAAACTTGTCGGGAGCGTCTGCTTCAACGGTACAAACCATAAGGCTTGCCGAAGCAGACTGCCCCTCAGCATCCTTGGTGTTGATCTTGGGGACTTTCTTGGCGGCGGCTTCGGGGAGCTCTGCCGGAAAGTAGTCGCCGGAAACCAACTTCCTCTTCTTGCTTTGTCCAGTTGACGGCGTTACGGATGGTTGAGTCAACTTAAGCACAAAGATCCCTGGTTCCACAGGTAACTTTAGTGCGGCACACTTTGACAGGCCATCAGCAATATCGTTCTGAGCTCTTGGGATATGCTCCATTTGTAGGCCGTCAAAGTGCTCTTCTAGCTTCCTCACTTCATCAACATACGCTTCCATCAATGGACTCTGGTAGTTCTTGTTCACTTGTCGGAGGACAAGCTGTGAGTCACCCCTGACAATGAGCTTCTTGATCCCAAGGTCTGCTGCGATTCTGAGACTGGCAAGCAATCCTTCATATTCTGCAGTATTGTTGGTTGCTTGCTCTTTGGGAAAGTGCATCTGGACTACGTACTTGAGGTGCTCTCCGGCGGGTGCGACAAGAAGCACGCCTGCACCGGCGCCTTGCAGCGAGAAGGCACCATCAAAGTACATCAGCCACTCTTTGTTTGCCTCTTTGACGGGGATGCTCGTTTCTGAAATTTCTTCATCTAGGGTTGGCGTCCACTCTGCTATGAACTCTGCCAATGCTCTGCTTTGGATAGTTGAAGTGCTCTCAAACTTGAGGCCAAAGCTTGACAGTTCCAGCGCCCACTCGACAATCCTGCCCGTTGCTTCTGGATTTTGCAGTATCCTCTTCAGCGGAAAGCGAGTGACGACTGTGATCTCATGTGCTTGGAAGTAATGGCGCAACTTTCTCGAGGCCATGAGGAGGCCAAAAAGCAACTTCTGCACACCAGAGTACCTTGATCTAGCCCCCTGCAGAAGAGAACTGACAAAGTAAACTGGGCGCTGCACCATTCTCCTTGGCATCTTATCATGTTCCTGCGCAAACCCATGTTTGTCGGGACCAGAGCTTGTCAACGAAGCCCCCTGCTTGTCGCTGGATGGATCTGCCGTGGTTGCTGGCTCATCATCCGCCTCCCTCTCTGCCACTAACGCAGCACTAACCACTTGATTGGTTGCCGCTATATACAGCAGCAACTTCTCTTGCGGCTTAGGTGCGACAAGCGTTGGAGTGGAGGACAAGTATCTCTTCAAGTCCTGCAGCGCAGCCTCCGCTTCCGGAGTCCATTTCATTGGACCTGCCTTTTTCAAAATTTTGAAAAATGGCAGGGCGCGCTCGGCAGATCTAGAGATAAACCTGCTGAGAGCAGCCACGCAACCGGCAAGCCTTCATACATCCTTGACGCGCTTTGGTGCTTCGATCTGCTTGATGGCTTTGATCTTGTCGGGATTGACTTCAATTCCCCGCTGAGACACAAAGAACCCAAGAAGCTTGCCGGAAGGGACTCCAAACACGCACTTCTCGGGGTTAAGCTTGAGGTTGATCTTGTGCAGATTTGCAAATGTCTCGTCTAAATCTTGAATCAAGGTCACTTTGTTCTTGCTCTTGACCACTATGTCATCCATGTAAGCTTCCACATTTCTGTGCATTTTCGGCTCAAAAGCATGGTGGACTACCCTTGCGAATGTTGAACCAGCATTCTTCAAACCGAAAGGCATCCGTACGAAGCAGTACGTGCCACACGGGGTGATAAATGCGGTTTTCTCTTCATCTTCTTCTGGCATGAAGATCTGATGGTATCCTGAGTATGCATCAAGAAATGAAAGCAAATCACATCCGGCTGTGGAGTCAACAATCTGGTCAATACGCGACAAGGGAAATGGGTCTTTGGGACAAGCTTTATTAACATCAGTGAAGTCAATACAAAGTCTCCATTTCCCGTTAGCCTTGCGCACAACAACAGGATTGGCCAACCACGTGGGATGGAGTACTCCTCTGACAAGGCCTGCTGCTTCCAGCTTCTTAATTTCTTCTGTGATGAATTCTTGGCGCTCTACTGCCTGCTTCCTGACTCTCTGCTTGACAGGCCGCGCATGAGGACAGACGGCAAGGTGGTGCTCAATCACTTTCCTGGAAACACCGGGGATATCAGACGGTTGCCACGCAAACACGTCGACATTCGCCCGCAGGAAAGCAACGAGCGCGCTTTCCTATTTGGGGTCAAGAGTGGCGCTGATGGTGAAGGTACCACCAGTGCCATCCTCCTTGGCGGACACCTTCTTAGTTTCAGGTGGAGCTGCCATTGCCTTCTTACACTTGCCGGTGGAGCTCGATGGTGCGTCCTCGACAGTAGCGCAGCACTCCGAAGAGGTGCGCTTGCCGGAGTGGGCATCAGAGCTCTTGCCGGACTTGGTCTTCTTCTTCCCCCCGGGAGCTTCAGCGTCAAGTATCTTGCGTTCTACTGCGGCTGCTGCTTCCCGATAGATCTTGTTGGCACAGATAAGAGCATCCTTCTTGTAGCCAAGGACAGAGATGACACTTATTGGGCCTGGCATTTTCAGTACGTTGTACGCATAGTGAGAGGCTGCCATGAACTTGGCGAGTGCCGGTCGGCCAAGGATTCCATTGTAAGGCAATGGAAAGTCGGCAACGTCAAACGTGACCCTCTCGGTCCTGAAGTTCAGCTCGCTGCCAAATGTTACCGGCAACGTGATCTTTCCCTTTGGCTTGCTCCTTCCCGGGTTGATTCCTTGAAATGTGCCGGTCTCTTCGAGCTCGCTGTCAGGGATCTGGAGTTTCTGGAGCACCGCGGAGGAGACATGTTCAAGCCGGCCCCGCCATCAACTAGCATCTTAGTGACCTTGAGGTTGCGGATTGTTGGTGAAACCAACATCGGCAAGCACCCGACCGCAGTTATGCGATCCGGGTGGTCCTCAATATCAAAGATGATAGGCGTGCCGGACCATTTCAGAGGCTTGCGTGACTCGACGGGTGGTTCTGCTACATTAACTTCCCGCACCCACTGCTTGAGCTGGTGGTGCGAGGCATGCAGAGAAGCACCACCGTCAACGCACAGGACCTCTGTGGCTTTCTGGAACTCCTTCTCATCAGTCTCCTCATCATCCATATCTTCATCGTCGCCGTCATCTTCATCCTTGTCGCGGCCGCGAGGAGGTCTGTCTCCTTGCCGCTGCTTGGCCTTGCCGCGGCGTCCTCCTCGACCGGGATGTTTCTTGCCGGATCCACCAGTTCCTTCCTGGGCCTTCTCTTTGTCGCGCCGCTCGTATTCAGCTTTCTGTTGCTCAACAAGCTGCTCGACTCTCTTACAGTTCTGAAGATCATGGCCCTTGGTGCGGTGAATCTTGCAATACTGCTTGTTGGTGCCGTCCTGCTTGTCGGTGACCGCTACCTCCGCGGCAACCTCCTTGCCATAGTCACCAGCTTTGGCTTCCTTGGCGCCGCCACCGTTGCCGGACTGCTCAACAACTAGTACTTCTTTGCCTTTCCTCCTTCTGTTGTTCCGCCGCCGGTTTTTCCTTGTCGGGGCAGCATCTTCACTGTCAGATCCTCCCGCTCCTATATTTTCTCCGGGGAGTCTCCTCCCTTCCTCAGCACACGCACACTTGTCGGCCAGTGCATATAACTCACTGACGTCCCTGATCTTGCACATCGCCATTTCCTCCCGCATCCTACGGTTCCGCACGTTCTGATGGAACGCGCTGATCACCGCGGCAGGGTGGACGTCTGGGATGTTGTGCTGCACACTACTGAATCTCTGAATGTACTTGCGCAGGGGCTCTCCTTCCTTCTGGGCGAGCAGATGAAGATCACTCTCCTGGCCATGAGGCTTGTGTCCGCCTGTAAAGGCACCGACAAACTGATGGCACAGATCAGCCTAAGAGGATATGGAGTTGTCCGGCAAGTGCATGAGCCAGGATCTGACATTGGGCTTGAGCACCAGTGGGAAGTAGTTGGCAAGGATCTTGTCATCTCGTCCCCCGGCAGCTTGCACCGCAATGGTGTAGATGCTGAGGAACTCTGACGGATGCGTCTTGCCGTCGTACTTCTCCGGTACGTCTGGCTTGAAGTTCTTTGTACTGGGCCACTGGACTTGCCGCAGCTCACGAGTGAACGCAGGACAACCTACCGCATATGGCAGATCACCTAGTTCCCCTGGCGCATGCATGTCAACAGAGGGCCCAGCGCGCTTGTCGGATTGACGTCGCGCTTCTCTTCGGTGCTCGATGCGGGTTCGAGCGTCTTCTTGTTGTCGATCATGAAGAACTTGGCGCTGATCGCGATGAGCTCGTGGATCTGACGATGCAGTGGAGTCGCTGTCGAGGTGGATCCGGCGAGTTGGCAATCTTGGCCTTCGGGGCGGTGATTGCATGGTAGTTGCACCTCCGCCCGTTTCGTCGCCACCGGCTCGCGTCCAGCAACCCTGCCGCGTCGGCGACGCGCTCGGCCGCCGTGGAGTGTCGCCGTTGGCGTAGCCGATGAGACTCTGAATGGTGGCCCTCCATTCGTCGATCTTGTCCGACGTCGGAGGGTAATCTAGGAGAAGTTGAGCTCGCGCCAAAGCTTCTGCTAGAGTGGTGGGTGGCAGTGGCGGACGGCGCGAGGAGCGGGACGTGCTCGAACTTCTAACTATGTTAGAAGGAGTAGTATCCCGTCCAGGCGACCGTGCTCCGCTCGTGCCAGCATGCTGGCGTGCATGCTGGTCTTGAGCGCCCCGAGATCCACCAGCTTGGTCTTGGGCTATCATGCGTATGGCACTGCTAGTGCCATGCCGCTGTTGATCTTGCGCCTCCTGAGAGTGGCGTGGAACATGTACAGTCGCCGAGGTTTGTGCAGCCTTGTTCTTGGACCTGGCGGCATCATGAGCTTCCTCATCGACGTCCTTTCTTCCGCCGCGTCCATCCCACCACTCGTTTGCTCCAACGGTGGCGGAAGTGACGTGGATGGAGCGGCTGCCGCCGAAGTCTTCTTCTTTGGTGGCATGTTGATGAAGGGAATAAAGATCTAGCTCGTGTGAACGCCGGATCTGGTTCACACAATCTCAACACCCCCTACCTGGCGCGCCAAAGGATGTCGGGGAAAACTGATCCACGAACACCTATGGGGCCGGCGGACCGGGCCCCTTTCGGTTCGGCGGGGGGCGGAGGTCGCATGAAGAGCAGATCGAGGCGAGGCACACGAGCAGTTTACCCAGCTTCGGAGCTCTCCGGAGAGATAACACTCCTACTGCTGCTTGTCTGATTGTATTATCTGGTGTTCTTGCTCTCGAGCGAGAGAGTGTGATGTTTTCTAGGCTACGAATGAATCGAAGCAAACTGTCTGAACCCCCTCTACGTTGCACATGGGCCTCCTTTTATACGCTAAAGGGGTCACCGACAGGTGGCAACGCAGAGGAGGGTAAAAATGTAAAAAGCGAGGTAGTTGACGCTGTTGCTTGTACAGTGCACCCTACCTAACCCTGATGGCAGGGGACAAGGGCATTAAATGCCCGTCTGAGTCGCCCGAACAGTGCAGAAAAGGACCGTTAGGGGCGCCACCGTTCGCCACGATGGCGATCTTGTCAGCTTCGCATGCCACTGCGCACCGCTGGCTGCACAGCCACCCGCCACGCGTGCCCGGAGAGGCCCCCAGAGCGACACGTTGGTGGGTGTGCTGGAGCGTGGGCGCAGAGTGGCCGCCTACCGCGGCAAGCGCCTTGCCGCTGTTGTTATCTCGCCGGGTCCAGAAGCTCGTCGCTCACCGGGCCCCGGGGTACCTTGTTTAGTCTTCCCGGCAAGCTCCTCTTGCCGGGGCCTTGTTGGCTTGCCGGAGCGCGTGGCGCGTCGCGGCAAGTTCCTTGGAGCGCCTTGGTTGGCCTTCCCGGCAAGCTCCTCTTGCCGGGGTCTTGTCTCCTTAGCTTAAATACTTTGTTCTTGGATGGCTCCAAGGGATCCTTGGGGGATCTTGGCGTTCGCCCGGCAAGCCTTTGCCGCGGGGTGCTGCAACTGCCCGTGCACAAGTTCGGGGTACTAGGGTACCCCTATTCTAGTACACCGATAGTGTGTAGTTTGTAGCACTTTAATTTGTGGGCCGAAATTTGTTCCATTCCAAGTGGACTATCGGTGTGTAGTTTTGTAGCTTATTTATAATAATTAAAGAGAACAACATAGTTTTTTCAATAATACCATGGTGCGACATTGAAGGCGAGAAAGGACGTGCGAGAGAGCGATGACCGAGCCAGAGGGAAATCAACTAGGGGAGTTGCGTGGGTTGCAACGGTATTTGGAGTAGTTGTGGGCCGAATGCTACGAAAATATAATCTAAACCGACCAGAATAAATGCCTACACAAATTAATCCAAGGTTGGAGTGCCCCTCGCAATGTAAATAGCTCCGGCTTTGCGGGGGATGGAGAGGTAGTAGCTTCAACGCGTGGAAGATACGATGTGAGAAAGCAAGGTCAATTGAGAGACATATAGATAGAGAGACAAAGTGTGGTCCGACATTCATTGAACAAATATATACGCTCTGGAGAAATATTGTCTGATTGAGCTTTTTGGCAAGGGTGAGGGCTGTAAGATAGAGAGATGATCCAGTCACAGACATGTAGATATATTTTGTGCGTGGGAGGAAGCAAGGTCAACCGATCACATAGGGTCGTCGTGCGATTGAAAGAGTGAGACGGGTTGGAGAGAGTGACCTAGATAGACGATGTGCGTGAGAGAGTATACAATGTGAATAGGTCAAATTGGGCTCAAACATGGCGATATATCATTTTTTCCGAGAAAGAGCGAGGTCAATCGAGACATACAGAGAGAGAGAGAGAGAGAGAGATTGAGTGAGCGTGGCCCACCATGAGGTCAAAAGAGTGGCGGCGGCTTGGATGGACTGACCTAGATAGACAATCTGCGTGAGAGAGTGTAGCGTGTGTCGATCGAGGCCCGAACAGGGAGATATATCATTCGTGTGTGAAAGAAAACGAGGTTAAACGAGACTCAGATAAAGAGAGCGAGATTGAGCGAGTGTGGCCCGCCATGCGGAAGAAAGAGTGAGACAGTCTCGAGGGAGTGACCTAGATATACAACGTGTGTGCTTGCGCATGAGAGGTTGGGAGGGGGGCTAGATAGGCAATGCATGTATTTAGCGTGAGAGGGTGAGAGGGAGAGGGGGATAGAGAGAGAGAGCTCGGCATGGGGTGCAATGGCGGGTGTGTGAGGTAAGTACATTTGGTAACAGAGTGGAAAAAGGGGTTGTGTAGTTGAGAGACTTAAAGATCGAAACATGGAGAGAAAGAATGAACATGTGTTGGAAACCGATAGCTTCCTAAGGTGGTTAGGAGAGGAAGATTGACCGATACAGGAAGTATGTAGCGTTTGTGCGGGGAGGGGGGGGGCTAAAAACAACATTTGAATGTACATAGTACGAGACTTAATATCGATGTTTCAATTCGGTGTACATTGTAAGATTTGAACCGAGGACCAGGCATATGGGTAATTATTTCGAATTCGTGGCATACTAAGTTTCGAAAAGTTGACATTGACTCAGTTTGTTGTGCTATTTTTTAGATCATATGTTTGAATCCATCCAAAAGTTTTCTCACTACCATGGTTTTCATCATATACATATGAATTTGTATTAAAAAGTAGCATGGATACAGTGAAATGCGAAATCCACGTTAGAATTAGAGATCGCTACGTGACACACACTATAATTCAAATAACTAACTACGTGACACACACTCTAATTCAAATAACTAATTATGTGACACACACTCTAATCCACGTTAGCGTGGGTACCATTTCGAATTTTTTTCAAATAACTCCTCATTAATTAATTTATAGTACTCCCTCTGTTCACTTTTATAAGACCTTGAAGACATTTCAGACAATGTGCAAAATAGTTCATTTTAAGTTGTCTGAAACGACTTACAAAAGTGAACGGATGGAGTATCTCGTTTCAAATGACTAATTATTGCAAGGAAAACATGGGCATGGTAATACATACAGATTCGTTTGCAAATGAAAGAAGATTCGTTTGCATTCTCAAATGTAGGCGCACCAGGCAGACCAGGGTCATGTCGGGGTGGACGCTGCTTCGGTGCCTTAAAGGCAACTTCCTTTGGGTCACTGACATGTGGGTTAGCCACCTGTTGGGCCCACATGTAATGGACACAAAGGTAGGTGCCTTATGGCACCGAAGCATAGTCCTGTCGGGGTGGTCGCGTGTGTCGGACGAATGCATAGCACCCAGCCACCCACCCCCCCTCCCCTCAAAAAAAGGACGACGACAATATAAGTTCGTGCTTTCATGTTTCGGATTGAAATATCTTGCGGCCCCAATTCCAGCCCTGCAAAATCTCTCTCTTCTCCACCGTCCCCTTCCGCGCCCAGATTTTGCTCAAATCCCTAATTCAACGCCAACCCTCGAATCGCCCCTCATCTCGTCTCTTTCCCCACCGTTCCCCACCTCTGTGCCGGACGATGACGACGAAGACGACAGTCACGCTTCACCACCGCACCGGAGCTACCTCATCTACACCCTCGTCCACCGCACCGGGTGGTCCACCGACAACGTCGACCACCGCAACCAATGTGCCTCACAGACACCGAGTTCCACCGCATCAGGTGCGCTTCACCGACGCCGTCTCCCAGCTTACCGGGGCTACTTCACCGAGCACATCGTCGCACCTCCGCCCCCGAGGCCGTTGGGGCGTCACCAACGGTCTCATCCACCGCATCGTAGCGCTCCGCTGCCACTCAAAATCTGCATTCGTGCACGGCCAGCCAACGCCAGCGCATCACCCTCAACGGCTCTGAAGTGACCCGCACTCTAGCTAGGCGAGCATGCCCAAACGCCGGCCCGAACTAGGAATCCATACATCACTCCCTTGTGCACTGTTCCGACAATGTTTGGATATCCTTTCACTGCTCTCTTAGCTTACATGCCTATGCAACTCTGACTTTAACTCTTATTTCTTCTGGAGATATCATCTGAAACAAGCAAATCCATTTTTTAGCGAAGCATGATGGAGCTACGGGATCTGGTACACATCCTGCACACCCGTATAACCTTGTAAGTATCTGTCCTCCCATACAACATCAAGGTCAATTCCTCTTATTTGATCAACCATTCGCCGTGTCAAAAATGTAGAGGGGGATGCAAGGAGCACAAGGCCTGCACATCCAAACAAGTGGTAACATGGACTTGTACATGGAACATCCCAAGCACAAGCAGAGCTGTAGTGAACCTGTACAACGAGCTAGCGTCAGTCCCTGCATTTCATTTAATTCGTACTGGTATTCGTGTATGATTTGTGTGCAGTGGCTGATCCACGAATTCAATTTACCAGGGGCGAACATTTAACTTAAAAAATACGAAGGCACTTGCACTCTGAAAATCAACATAACTTGAGAAATGTGAAGGTACATGCACTTTGAAAACCAGCTAATGATCCAAAGTAGTTCAGATTATAAACACTAAATGATGCAAGCACTAAAAAACACAAAATGCAACATGGTGTACAAGGACTACAAACATGGTCTATACCTGCTTGAATTATTCGTTCTCTGGCTGAAAATATCAAAGTGTAATTGCACATATAACCAGTGTGCAAACTGCATATCAATATATCTATCCTGCACAAGTATGCCAATAGTTTCAAACAATAGATTAGAAAAGTATTTATGCTATGTTGTCATGATACGGGGACTTTTTGGTAGATGGCCTCGACGTTTCCTCAAGCTATGAAAATGCACTATAATTTGCTTGTCATCAATGCCTGCAAATCTCTGTCTCTCTCAACATAGTAGATCATGATTAGACACTAAATCCTTCAATGAGCTTGAAAAATGCTTGCATTAGATCCCTCATTAGACACTATATGTTCATCACTAGGAGCATGTAAAATGTTTGCATCAAATCCTTCATTAGCAGTCTGTTCATTAGACACTTCAGGCTCAAGAACAACATGAGCTTGTATGTTTGTACCAGAAACTTGATTATATATATCAGATTCAGCAGTTCAGTATTGATTGGGGAAGTTATAAAGTAAGTAGAAATTGGTTTCATTTTCTCATAGATTGCCTACATACAAGCAGTTTTACAACACCGTCAGGTTTAACTATTGGCCAGAAATTGAAGAGTTGAATTAGATATAATCAGGGATGTGATGTACCTGCTCATTGCGCATGCTACTCTTGCAAGCTGCGACTGTCCATTTGCGCAAGCTCGATGCCATGTCCGTGCTACCGCCGCTGCCTCCCACACAGGCTACACCCAGGGTTGGATCTTCATCTTCTTGTCCTTCTGTTCGCTTGAAGCCCGGTGACCGCCCTCCAATGAGGGCGCAAGGAAGTGCTATGTCGGTCTGTCCAGCGGCGGCTAGATTAGGAGCGAACCAGACTGGAGGCTAGAGCGAATGAATTGGGATTTTTCCTGCTGTCGATCGATATGCGAGGCGCTCATTTGGGCCGCGAGCCTGCTATAGGGCCTGCCTTGCACTTATGTTATTGTCCCATCCAAATTGAAACATTTTTCTTCAGTTTTTACATTACCTGCTCGTGCGTTGGGACGAACAAAACTAGCATGGGCCAACCTGGACGACTCAAACTAGGTGCACACTTTCCAGCCACCTGAGGCGGCGGCCCATACCAGCCCCTATGGTGGCGCCGCCCCTTTTTGCGTGTATGATTGGATAGTGAAAAATATTCCAGTGGCGCTTTTGATTTACCCACAAAATGGTTGAATTGCTTGTTTCTATGAACTGAGTTCACTAATAATGTGAAGGATGCCAGTCTTTTCATCCTCTTGTAGATTGCTTGGATCTCAATATGCCAAAAGTAATCGCATTAAATATACAGTAAAAGCCAGTGTGATGTGTTTGGCTACAACTAGTCTGACTACACGTCCTCATATAACATATCAAGGATGCACCATCTTACCAGATTAACCATTCGACTTACCCATGTAGTGTGGGAAGAAAGAAGTATTGGGACTGTGTATCCAAGCAATTGATGCCATGGACTCCTTCGTACAACCTTGTAAGCGAAAAAGAAGTTGCAGTGTGCCTGTACAAAGAACTAGCATAAGTTCAGTTACCTGCTTCTCGGAATTTTAGTTAGCCACTTATTGCAAAATTGTTCAATTATGTTGCTTGGCTTAATTTAGTTTGCTAATGATTACATAATGGCACAACCTGTTAATCATATTGTAGACTGCGCCTGTCTATGTGTTTGATACTTACTGTTAAGAATTACATGTTTGCCTTAACTTAAATATCTACTTGTTTGTTTAACTACTTTGCTGCTGCAACAACGGGTTACAATGATGTTAATAACTACTTTTCAGCATCCAATTGAAACTCTTTAATTCCTTATTTGTTTAACTGGTTTGCTGTTATAAATCCCAGTTGAGATGTTTCGCTAACTTCAACTTTTCTGAATCCAATCGGAACTTTAATGGCAAAACAGGTTAGCCTAAGATCAAAGAGCGAGGTCCCCATGGGCATTGCATCATCCCACAGCAGTGGCACCGGCCCAATCGTGCATTATGAATTGCCAACTGCTGATGCTCTAGAGGCTAAACTAGTGGTAGAAAGAGATTCTGCTTCTGGACTTAGAGATGAAGTTGACATGTTGAGGAAGCAAACAGCACAATCACAAGCAGTACTCAAGACAACCATTAAATATTTGGTGGATTTCAAAATGAAGCAAGTTGAGACTGACCAGATTGTTAAGGTCTTGAAGGAAAAAAGGAAATTAAATTCCTCTTGGTAAATCATAGGTGAAATGTTCTTTCCATAGTTGAATAACCTTTGTGTTGTCTGTTCATGTAATCAATCAAACCATTTGTTTTAGAGATCATGTAATAATTGTTTTTTTGTTTGTAGTTTTATTTGAGCACACGTCTGTATTAATTGATAAGACTCGGAGACATTTCACTTGGATTGCTGTGCCAGACCTACAAATATGCCAATCGGGCTGAATGTGCATCAACAATAGTAGTAGTATAGATGGACCATAAGTGCACACATCGGAAAGGGCCAAGATGCTGGCTAAAAAAAGGATGCTGTTGTAGCCAAAAAAAGTATAGCGGCCTGGCTTATGTATGATAGTTGATATTATTGATCCATATACTCTATAAGTGTTTATATGTCTGTTAGTTCTGTACATTCTTGGTTGATTGACTCGGTATTTGAATCTTGATACATCGCTTGTGTACATATCTAAATGGGAGTACACATTATCCTGCGTGTGACATTTGAGTTGGACATGAAGTGTTCCAAATATTCGAATTCACCTTAAACTGGATTCTAGTTTCTGAATTTGAGTATCGGCATTTGTAAACCATATTCATATATGATGGTGGAATACATCTTTGTCGTCCTTTTGAAGATATATAAAAACACATAGAATGATTTCTAAATATTCATATAGGAATACAAAATGGATTCGAATTTAGTTGCCGGGGTAAACGTGGATGCTTATTGTCCCAAAATTCGAAAGAAGCAGCAAAATGTCCACTCCCACGTCGGCTGCCCGAAGCCAAGTGTTTGGGAGATGGAAATTACTGTCTACCCATTACACGGACAATCCATCGGCCCGATTTCCACTGCTCTAAATAGGGGTAGGTTAGTAACTTCAATTAGACGTGACACGACCGCCTCTGAGCCCATTCCGACATGGTGGGTGTCAAACATGGGCGGCAAAACTCATTTGATTCAAGCTCGTCCGAAAGACCTCTGTTTCTCCCTCCATTCCCCATTCATGCACAGTGGGCAGCAAAACAAACTCGACTCGGCCGAAATCGATGTAGGCAAATATTTTCAATAGGGGCAGCTTTGTAACTTCACTCAGATGTGACACAACCGCCCTACCTGTTAGCCCCGTTCATACACCGTGGGCACCAACCATGGCGCCAACCACCCTCTCCTCGCCCGAAATCGCTCTGGGCAAATATTGGCGATATGCGAGATTACCGTCCTATCCCCAACCGACGAGACGTCCAAATTTTAAACGGGGGCTAAGTTTGTAACTTTCCCATATTTCAGACAGGCCCGTCCCAAAAACATGGTTCCCCGTACCTCTCCCTCCATTTTCCCATTCATACATCATCCGCGCTAGAACACCCCATCCCCACACCAGCCTCCGTCCGCCACCCCATCCATCGCCGCCGCCCTCCACCACATCCATCGCCACCGTCCTCCACCATGCCGGAGCGCCTACCAAGACCGCGTCGTCCACTACTAGAGATGGACGTTGCTCATCCACGGTGACGGACCAATAGCCTTGCATCGCGCCCTCTCGCTTCATCGGCGCCGTCGTCCTCTTTGCCGGGGCCGCTCACACGACCTTCTCTTCCACCGCAATGGGACTTATCCCCCAATGCACCCGTCTACCGTCGCAGATCTGCTTCAATGCCACCGATAGCCATTGCACCCCCGATGCCTACACGGCGCCTCAAGAGAGGTGGTACTTCATATCTCCTCAACTTTTTGATCTCAACCAGAAAATAGATCTTAACTTGGTTACTCTACTTTCTTTTTAGCTCTTAGAATCTAGTTCTTAGTTCGAAGCAAACAATGGATGCTAAATATCATTTCTCCAGTTTGCAGCTTCAAATCTGCCATGGCACAGCCATAATATGGTTTAATTGATCATGCTTAGGGTTTAATTGATCATGTTGGTTCCGTGGTGGTTTCTTTCATAGAAATCGGAGGGGAAACCCTCTTTTGCTAAAAAAACGTGCTTAGAGTTTCCCCCTTTTATGATCACTATATGATGAGAATACGTGCTTCGTGTCATAATAACACTGCTCCACCCATCAAGATAAACAAGCTTAGTTGTTCAAATACGAATCTGATATTATTAAAATAGAGTTGTTTAATTGGTCAGCTAAATGTTCCTAAATTAGTTTCGAAAATGCATGTTCGCCGCTCGGGTGTGTATCTCTACAGGGTGCCCACGATGGGTCGGCCCACCCTGGGATTTTGGGTCATCCCAGGC
Source organism: Triticum aestivum (assembly GCF_018294505.1). Taxonomy (NCBI): domain Eukaryota; kingdom Viridiplantae; phylum Streptophyta; class Magnoliopsida; order Poales; family Poaceae; genus Triticum; species Triticum aestivum. The sequence continues at coordinate 216,746,316 of NC_057797.1, forward strand.
CCCGATTCCCCTCTGTTCTACTGCGCGCTTCCGATCTCTACTTTCCCCAGCCGCCTGCCTCGCCGGTGACTTGCCGTCCCCGGGCGGCATGACTCTAGGAGGAGACGCCGGACTAACAGGAGGCCAGGAGCCGCTCGCCCAACAACATCACCGCTGCCCGGGCGCGCTGCCGTGCCTACCTTCCCAGTCCGTTCAGGGCTCAGGCGTGCAGCACCCACCAAGCCAACCCGATTTATCCTAAGATACGTCCTCAACACTCAGCAGCCACTCCTCATCACCCATTTTCTAACTGATTCATTACTCATTAGGCAGGACTGTCATTAGGGTTTGTTGTGTGCTCAATGCTACCTACACTTAATGGTTCAGATGTATTTCGGTAATCTTTACTACCTCTAAAGTTCACAGGGTTTTCGAAATTCCGGCCCTCGGAACAGAAACTAGTCATTTTGGATTGTTGGTCGTAGTGACATTGACCCAGATTACTACTGCAAGCCAGGTTTGTTGACAATTTTACTTGTCTTTCTTACTCATTCGATATAATATCCAATTATTCATGTCAATTAGTTGCAAATAATAAGTGCTAGACAAACTTCTTCATTCAGATTTTGGACGGTCTCTTACTACAGTTACAATCATGCATACTTGTCCTAGTAAGCTCACAAGTAAATGATTGATTCACTACATCTATGCTTTCGTTATCATATTTGTTGTCAATATTCTTTTAGGGTGGACCACCCTGTTTCTAAATACTGGAACCGTAGACATGAGTGAATAGTATTTCTCTATGTGATCTCTTCCATCATGTGTGGGTAACGAACACTACATTGTATAGAAAGAAAGTGTCATTTCCATCTTTTACATAGGTTTCGATCTTTACATGGAATACAATCTGCCTACTTGCTTTGTGTCGCACTACCAACACTCCACCCTTGAAGCTAAACATTACGCCACTCATAATTGCTTAGTTTATTTGTTCAAATACGAATTTCATATGATTCTAATGTTCCTACTTCAGTTTTGAAATGTGTGCCTGCCTGTTATAGAGACATAAGGGGTTTGTATTTCTGTATGTGGTCTGGTCAACATGGTTGGGGAGGTAAACTTTGCATATGTAGGGGTTTATAGGGAGTCACTCTCCGAGTTGAATCCGCAATGCATTCCATAGATAATCTGACTACTTTTTATGTTTTCATGAATCTCATATTCTGAACAACATCATAATGATTATGAGCTTGCGCGCATGAAAATAATAAAGTAGAACAATGCCATGGCCGTTAAACTTGGCATTAAGGGACTGAAATCAAGTCTAGATGCAATGCAATGCAAACGCTCTCCACCTATAGATTCATGCTCAGAATATGATCCTAACAGTGATTCTGAGCTAGAGGGAGACCTAAGTCAATGTAGCTCCCTAGTGGAGGAGTCATAGGAAGATGCCCTGTCTTATTCACCCATCAAGGTACTTGCTCTAACTTTCCAAGGTTACATTGCTCGCACATATCTTGCAACTGATACTTTGCATTGCTTCTACTTTGTTGAACTGCCATTAGCTTAGTTTACACATCGTGTATGTGAATACGCCCTGCCTATCCATTTTCAGTACATATTCCATCTGTCATCATACCATATTTATCCATTCAAATGTTGTTCTTGTGTATCAGACATTCAAAAGGAAGAGGGTGATTGCTGATCGTGGAGGAGCACAAGCAAAGTATTTGGAAAAAGGTAGTGGAACCTGATAAATCAAATAGCCCATTAGGTGTAGTTGCAATATCACCTGACCCACAAAATACCCCAACTCTAGAAGACTCTAGCCCTACTACACTGGTCATTTTTGATGCCCCAACTCAGCAGACCGCAACTGCAGCAAACAGTATGATTATGCCAGTTGACATAGCACCAGCTATATGACACAAAACCCCCATTCTAGCAAAGAGTACACCATATCCAGTTGCCAAATCCATTTTCGAACCAGAGAGAGCCCCAATTGCAGAAAATAGGACCCCTATTCCATTTCTTCCCAGTTTAGAAGATGAAGCTTATGTTGTTGTCAGGAACTTTGTGCGTGTTGTGGATTTGTCACGGCAGGTGTCCTAGCAAAAGGACTTAGTCGTGGAGCCATCGCTACGAGTTTACTTGAAGGGGTTAAAGCGGACACAAAGACACGAGGGCTTTATACTAGTTCGGCCCCTTCGATGAAGGTAACAGCCTACGTCTAGTTGTGGTGGAATTGATATGATCTCGAGGACTAGGGAGCAAACAAGCTTTGCCTAGGCTCGAGTTGTTGTTGTTGTCTATCTTGAACCGCCGCCGGGTCGTCCCCTTATATACACGGGTGACGCCCGTCGGTCCATAGAGTCCCAGCCGGTTCATATTCGTATCCCGGTCGGTATCTCTCTATTCCTAACTTATAATACAAGTTATACATCAGGTCGGTTTACAGCTACAGATTCTAGACCGACTATAGGCCTTGGGCCTTCACCTGCTTATACCACTATGAAGTTAACCCGGCCCAAGTAGGCCGGTTTACGCCCAGTGGTAATATCCCCAACATTAGGCCCCAGATTGATTTGAACTGGTTCATGTCAATCCTTCACACCATCTTGCGTCTTGGATGTCTTCTGTTAATTGGCAAATCTCCATGTCGTCATCATTTTTGGTTGCTGTAAACCGGCATGACGTCATCAGTTTTGGCTACTATAAACCGGCATGACGTCATTATGAAATTCATAACGCCCTCTTAATGACAGCTCCTGGATTCGCGCGTTTGACCTAGCTCAGTTGCCTTAGAAATAAGACCGAAGGGTCATTTTCTTTCTCTTCCCCTTCGTCCCTTCTTCTTCTTCTTCCTCACGTCACCGGCTTTGGAGCTCCGCCACCACCGTCGACCTTTGCCTCGTCTCAGGCCACTGCATCAACCTGTACGTACCAGAGTGTTGCGGCGTCTTTCCGCATCTTCTCCGTTCCCGGCAAGTCCTCTCTCCTTCTTAACCTAGATCTGTTCTTAGGGTTTCATGTTCTTGCTATGTTCATTGCGTGTTCATGGCTGTTCTCTGTCCTTGAATGCATCTGTGAACTTTTACTGTGCTTAATAGCGATCCCTTTAGTATCCGCTTGCTATTTCTCATCCAAGATCATAAATCTCCTGCACATATCTGCTCGATAGTTCACTTCTGTTTCCGCCTTAGTCTTCGAAATTTTTCCTGTTTTTTATGAGCTTGCTATAGATCCGCAGCTGTAACATAATTTTGTGAAACTTGTTTCTGCATAACCAGTTATCCATAGTTTCAATTGCTTCCGATGCTTAGGCCAGGCGGTTTAACTTCACCATAGAGAAAAAATTACTAGACCGGTATATATGTCATTAGTCCCCTGGTTGAACCACCAGAATCCATCTGATGCTGCGTTGTAGAAGACCGGTTTATGGGTACTGCCCCCGGTTTACCGTAATTAGATCAACACTATTTCATCTGGCATGTTCTTGAACCGGATCACTTATTTCTTGTAGATCTCGTCATGGCCAAACAAGTGTACGAGTGCAACTGGGCTCCCTCCCGTGTCACAGAATCACAGCTGAACGATCTAGTCCTGATTGGCGCTTTGGATAGCAAAGACATGATTCATTGGAGGGTTCCTGGAGATGAATGTCCTCCTACACCCCAGGAAGGAGAGGTCGTGGTCTTCACAGATCATATGGCCCGGGGCTTCAAACCGCCCGGCTCCAAATTTTATCGGGATGTATTAGCCAACTTTCAACTCCGCCCACAGGATATTGGCCCCAACTCCGTCACCAATCTATGCCATTTTCAAGTACTTTCTGAGGCATACCTTCAAGAGGAGCCTTCCGTCGAGTTATTTAGAGATCTCTTTCATCTGAACCGCCGTACTGAATTCACTGACGGCCCTAATACCGAACTGGGCGGTATGGCCATTCAGAAGAGGAAAGAAATCACCTACCCTCACGTCAAACTCCATACGCACCCCAAAGAATGGAACGTAACTTGGTTTTATTGCAAGGATACATCTCCTCACAATGAAAATCCCTTGCCTGGCTTCCGTCCAGAACGGCTCAGCAACACTCACCCTTTTCCACAAAGGCTAAGCGCCAAGGAGAGAATTAAATATGCTCCTCAACTGTCCAAGCTCCGGGCCTTCATGGCCAATGGTTTAACAGGAATAGACCTTGCACGCTGCTGGATATCATGGAGCATTTTGCCTCTAAGCCGGCGCCCAAATTTGATGTGTGAGTATACTGATAGTGTCGATGACCCACTCCGACACACTAAAATCCAAGTCCCTGAGGACGAAGTCACAGAATCTGTGAAAAAGATGTTGAATGAACCGGAGCACCTCTGTGCTCAAACCGGTCTGCTTCCTTACTGCACCACCAACAAACCGCCAGCGGTAATATTTCAATTGCTCTATTGTTGAACCGGTTTACTATTTTATACGTTCAACGTTTTAATTGCTGCTGATCCAGGGTGATAATCCGTTCTGGAGTAAGAAACTTCCTCAAGACAAAACGGAGAAGGCAGGACGGCCAACCCGGCCCAAGACCAAGGTTATCAAGAAACCAGCTCATAAGAGAAAAACCACCGCTTCTTCTGACCCAGCTATTGATGATGATGTGGGTAATCCGGATCTTGAGGTAGAACTTGATTCACTTGGCTTACTTTTTACACGCCTTATTGATGATGATGTTTGTCAGGATGACGCTGAAGCCAGCAATGCGGTTTTCGTTGAGGTAACCATTCTCTCTTCCGATTCAGAAATCTTGCCTTTGCCAAAATTTCGCCGGGCAAACCGGAAAGTTAAATTTTCTCATCCTCTTGCTTATCTGGATTCCCAATTTCTTATGAAGACCCAGCAACACGAAGCTCGCCGCACAACCCGGCACAGTGGCCAGGTAGTTACCTCTGCCGGTTTACCAAACAGTCCGGTTCGAAAACGCCGCTCCGAGGTCTCCGACCTTTTTATTGATTTAAATCGTAAAGCGGGTTTCTTCCATCAACCTCTTAATCCATCCGACTCCGATTATCAGGTCACTTCTCATTCATCATCTGGTGAATCGTCAGCCACCCAGCTACCACCTTTGAAAACAGTTGCTGGGTAAGTTAAACCGAACATATGCTTCCAGTATACTGCGCAATGGTTTACACTTTTCCTTAATTTTTATCTTTTCTTCCAGGGCTAAACCGAAACCAAGCAAGAAGGCCCGCCTGGATAAAGCGGCTGAAGAAAATGTGGACCCAGAACATGACCAAGCGCCGGATCGTGAAATGTTTACTTCTGAAGATATCCCCAATGATCCTCCTCTGCAAGACAACATTATCCCTGAAGAAGGTCTTATTAATACTCCAGCGTCTGCTGATCCGCCTGCCAGCTCTGTCCAGATTGAGAAATCCCACACTCCTGCTGACAAAACGGCCGCACCAACCCAAACCGGCGAGTCAAAAGATGATGATGTTGTGATTACCGGTGTAGGCCGCTCTGAACCCGGGAATCCTGCCACCCTTACCAGGCATACCATGAAAGAGGATTCTTCCCCTTTGAACAAAGGAGAATGGGATGTTGAATTAGAAACATATGCCGCTCTGAATGCTCAAGATCTTCACTCTGGCTATTTGAACCGGCTTTACACTAGCCGTGACTGTGAAGCTGGCCTGGTCAAAATAATGAGGGATAAATTTGAGGTAAATTCCTTCTTTCTTTTCTGCCATTGCATTCATCCCGGTAGCCCCCAAGGGCCGGTTTGTGACCTTGGTCAAACCGGGACTTGATCCTGAATATATATTTTTTGAAATCCGTCAGCATAACCCTCGAGGGCCGGTTTAGCATAAGCAAACCGGGGCTAAAAAATAAAAAGCTGTCCTTAGAACATAACTTGATCAAATAGCCATTAGCCCCCAAGTGCCAAGTTGAATACTTGTATTGAGCTTGCGACTTTGTAATCGAGCAATATACAAAAAATTGAAGGTACATTAGCCCCCAAGTATCAGGCATATAACTTTGTTATGTGGTTGATACTTCAATTTCTTGGCTCGCCTGTGCAAAGCTTTAAAATGCCATCTGTATGCAGGCTAAGATTAAAATCAAGGAGGACTGGATTGCCGATTTGCAGGAGGCCCTGAAGACCCAGCAAGCCGAAACAGATAAAACCAAGCAAGAATTAACCAGCGCTTTGAACACTACGGAACGGCTGAAAGAAAGTTTCAAGAACGAGCGGGCTGACTGGGCCACTGAGAAGGCTGGTTTAACCAAAAGAGCAGAACATGCTGAAGCGGCCCTTAAACCGGTGGTGGATGAACTGACGGCCGTACAGCGACAAATACACTCTATGACTGCTGCAATCTTTGGTAAACTCCTTGTAACTTCTGTGATAAATTTGAATCTTCTGTATCGTAAGTCCGGCTTGAGACCATTCCAATCTTGTTGTAGGCACACGTATTGGGCACTTAGGAAATGATGTGCGGAAGAAATTGAAAGTTTCCTACACCTTGGTAGAACAATTGTATACCGGAGCCCAACGGATCATCACCATAGCTTCTCACAACAACCCGGCGCCCTCTTTAATCCAGGACACTCTTAGCAAGTTGTCAATGCTTCCAGCCCAGATTGAGGAGCTGAAAAAATCTGCTGCCCGAACCGGAGCCATCAATGCCTTAATCCGGGCAAAGGCATGGGTGCCCGACTTTGATACTGTGGAAGCAGCTCAAGGCTATCCCAGTCTGAAAGAAGATGGCTCTGAGTTCAACGAAGAAGATTTAAGGGCCATAAACCGTGCAGTGCGCCCTCTTGCTTGCCAGTTAGCTGAAGAGGCAGATTTGACGCATTATCAAGCGCAATATAACAATCAAAACAAGCGAGTGCCTGCCCCAACTGTTGAAGCGGAGAATCTGATTCCTCCAGTCCGTAAGCACACTTACGCCCCTGATATTGAACCGTCTTCCCTGATCCATGAAGAAGCTGTTTTCCAAGCTTTAATGGGAATCGACTGGACCACTGTTGATTTCCAGCCAATGGGTAGAGACGAGGAAGCTGAAGCGGCGGAGGATGAGGAGCAGGCTTGAACCGGAAGCCGGTTTGAAGAACTATCTGCAACATCCTTCCACAAAAACAATGATTTTGTTTGGGCACCATGCTGCCTTGTAATAGGATAGTTAAAACTTCTGCCTGGAATATGCCTTCGTGCATAAGTACTGAAGCTTTTGATTGAAAAACTTTAATTCCTATTTCCTGCAATCAGAAAAATCTGAACTGCCATGTTGGATATAAAGCTGGCTTATCCAAGCCTGAAGTGGTGGTTTTTATAAACCATTACCGTCAAAAAGGGAGAAAGTAGCCCCTGTACAAACCGTACTGACTTAATACGAGCCCCCTAGTTACTCCATGATGTGAACAGGGAAAAGGTAAACCGGGCAGAATGCTCCGGATTAGAAGGGGGACCAAAAATCATTAGCTGACCCGGAAGAAATATACTTGTTGACATAAAGAAATCCAACAAAAAACGAACAAACCATGGAAGCAAAAGTAATAAAGAAAACCATTTGCAAAAATATGCTATACTGAGCTGTTCAGATGGCATTACCATGGTCGGACAGGATCAAGGCCCCCAATAGGAGTGACAATGATGCAGGTCAGCCAGGTCCCCAAATGACTCGTGGCATATATGCCAGATCAAGAGGCGTAGCAATGGCTCGGGCCCGACCATGCTCCCAAATGATTTTGTGGCCTTAGGCCGACCAAGAGGCGTGACTGGTTCAGACTTGACCAAGTCCCCAAATGATCTGGTGGCTGTCGCCTATCAAAGGGTGTTCGTTGGTTCGGACACGACCAAGGCCCCCAGTGATATATAAAAACAAATATCAAGGGGTAAACCGGAGGCTGCTTTTAAACAGAACCACTCTGTGTAACCTCGCATGATGAGACAGACAGAGACCCCGCTTCAGCTGAGGCTCCGGTTTAATATATCAAAGATAATATATAAATTGTCATGATATGTACATAGATAGAGCCAATGGCTTAAGTATAGTAAGGCCGAAGATGAGCTATATTCCACGGTCTGCCGGTCTCCTCCTCTGATGTACGTGAGTCTTGATGCTCTCGAATATCAATCAGATAATACGACCCGTTGTGCAGATTCTTGCTGACTACGAAAGGTCCCTCCCAAGGTGGGGATAACTTGTGCATATCCGTTTGATCTTGGATGAATCGAAGCACCAAATCTCCTTCTTGAAAAGTTCTGGTTCTAACCCGACGACTGTGATAGCAACGAAGATCTTGTTGGTAAATCGCCGAACAGGCAGCCGCTATATCACGCTCCTCGTCCAATAGGTCCAAAGCATCTTGCCGTGCTGTCTCATTGTCTGCTTCAACATAAGCTGCCACCCGAGGCGAATCGTGCCGGATGTCACTAGGGAGAACTGCCTCTGCTCCATAGACCATGAAAAATGGCGTGTATCCTGTGGACCGGTTTGGCGTAGTATTAATACTCCATAATACAGATGGCAGCTCTTCAACCCAACATCCTGGTGTTCTTTGCAATGGGACCAAAAGCCGGGGTTTGATGCCCCGCAAGATTTCCTGATTAGCTCGTTCTGCTTGTCCATTGGACTGGGGGTGTGCCATTGACGACACATTAAGTCGGATGTGCTCACGTTCACAGAACTCCTTCATAGCGCCCTTGGATAAATTGGTACCATTATCAGTAATGATACTGTGTGGAAAACCAAACCGGAAAATCACCTTCTTGATGAACTGTACCGCTGTTGCTGCATCACACTTGCTGACAGGCTCTGCTTCGACCCACTTGGTAAATTTATCAACTGCCACCAACAGGTGAGTTTTCTTATCCTTGGATCTTTTAAAAGGTCCAACCATGTCTAGCCCCCAAGTTGCAAACGGCCATTTATTGGGATCATCCTCAATTCCTGAGCCGGCACATGAGCACGTCTTGAAAATTTCTGACATCCATCACACCGTTTAACCAAGTCCTCCGCGTCAGCATGCGCTGTCAACCAGTAGAACCCGTGACGAAATGCCTTTGCAACCAGAGACTTTGAACCGGCGTGGTGCCCACAATCCCCTTCATGGATTTCTCTTAAGATTTCACAGCCTTCCTCAGGAGAAACACAACGTTGAAACGCCCCTGATACACTGCAATGATGTAATTCACCATTGACAATCGTCATAGACTTGGATCGCCGGACTATCTGCCTGGCCAGAATCTCATCCTCTGGCAACTCCCCCCTTGTCATGTACGCAAGATAAGGAACTGTCCAATCCGGAATAACACGCAGGGCTGCCACCAATTGGGACTCCGGATCAGGAATAGCCAAATCCGCTTCACCTGGGAGCTTGACTGACGGGTTGTGCAACACATCCAAAAAGACGTTAGGCGGAACCGGTTTACGCTGAGAGCCCAACCGGCTTAAAGCATCCGCCGCTTCATTCTTCCGACGGTCCACATGATCCACTTGATAACCCTTGAAACAACCTGCAATATTATCCACTTGCCGACGGTATGCAGCCATGAGCGGGTCTTTAGAGTCCCAAGTGCCGGACACCTGTTGAGCCACTAGGTCCGAGTCACCAAAACACTTAACCCGGCTTAAATTCATCTCTTTAGCCATCCGCAGACCATGGAGCAAGGCTTCATACTCAGCTGCATTATTAGTACAAGGGAACATTAAGCGGAGAACATAACAGAACTTATCACCTCGTGGGGAAGTTAATACGACTCCAGCCCCCGAGCCTTCCAATTGCCTGGATCCGTCAAAATGAATGGTCCAATATGTGTGATCCGGCTTCTCCTCTGGTGCCTGTAATTCCGTCCAATCATTGATAAAATTAACAAGTGCTCGAGACTTCACTGCCGTCCGAGGCACGTACTTCAGTCCGTGCGGCCCCAGCTCTATAGCCCACTTGGCAATTCGGCCAGTCGCCTCCCGATTCTGTATAATATCACCCAAGGGAGCTGAACTGACCACTGTGATGGGGTGCCCTTGAATATACTGCTTCAACTTCCGACTGGCCATAAAAACACCATAGACCAGCTTCTGCCAATGCGGATACCTTTGCTTGGATTCAATCAGCACCTCACTGATATAATAAACCGGCCGCTGAACCGGATATTCCTTGCCTGCCTCTTTGCGCTCCACCATAATAGCCACGCTAACTGCCCGAGCATTAGCCGCTATGTATAATAATAGTGGCTCCTTGTCAACCGGAGCTGCAAGAACAGGCGGATTGGCTAACTGCCGCTTCAGGTCCTCAAATGCCTCGTCAGCAGCTGGACTCCAGACGAAATTGTCTGTCTTCCTCAGCATTTGGTACAAAGGGATAGCCTTCTCCCCGAGGCGGCTGATAAACCGTCTCAGCGCAGCGATTCGGCCTGCCAAACGCTGAACATCGTTGATACACTTCGGTTTAGCTAGAGATGTAATAGCCGTAATCTTCTCCGGATTAGCCTCAATTCCTCTGTTAGACACCAAGAAACCCAGTAACTTGCCTGCTGGAACACCAAAAACACACTTGGCCGGATTAAGCATCATCCTGTAAGCTCGCAAGTTGTCAAAGGTCTCCTTCAAATCATCCACCAGTGTCTCCTTCTGCCTTGATTTTACTACAATATCATCCACATATGCATGCACATTGCGGCCGATCTGCTCATGCAGGCAATTCTGTACACACCGTTGATAGGTGGCTTGGGCACTCTTGAGCCCGAAGGGCATAGATACATAGCAGAAGGCCCCAAAGAGAGTGATGAATGATGTTTTCTCCTGGTCTTTAACCGCCATCTTGATCTGATGATATCCAGAGTATGCATCCAAAAAACTCAAACGCTCACAACCCGCTGTGGCATCAATGATCTGATCAATACGGGGGAGGGAAAAAGGGTCTGCCGGACAGGCTTTGTTAAGATCTGTGTAATCCACACACATCCGCCAAGTGCCGTTTTTCTTAAGAACCAGCACCGGATTAGCAAGCCACTCTGGATGGAACACCTCAATAATAAACCCAGCTGCTAAAAGCCTGGCCACTTCCTCTCCAATGGCCTTGCGTCTTTCTTCATTAAACTGGCGGAGGAACTGTTTCATCGGTTTATACTTAGGATCCACATTAAGAGTGTGCTCAGCGAGTTCCCTCGGTACACCTGGCATGTCAGACGGCTTCCATGCAAAAATGTCCCGATTCTCACGGATGAACTCGATGAGCGCGCTTTCCTATTTGGGATCTAAGTTGGCACTGATAGTGAACTGCTTGGACGAATCGCCGGGCGAAGTCAACAAGCTTGGTCTCAGCTGCCGATTTGAACTTCAGATCTGAATCATTCTCTGTAGTTGGCTTCTTTAAAGGGGTCATATCTGCCGGATCAACATTGTCCTTATAATACTTCAACTCCTCCGTGGCACAGACTGACTCTGCATAAGCCGCATCACCTTCCTCACATTCCAAAGCGACCCTACGGCTCCCATGAACCGTTATGGTCCCCTTGTAACCCGGCATCTTGAGCTGCAAGTAGATATAACAAGGCCGCGCCATGAACTTGGCGTAAGCCGGCCGGCCAAACAAGGCGTGATACGGGCTCCGGATCTTCACCACCTCAAATGTTAGTTTTTCCGACCGGGAGTCGTGCTCGTCCCCAAAGGCCACATCTAGGGCTATCTTACCAACAGGATATGCAGATTTGCCTGGCACAACACCATGGAATACCGTATTCAACGGTCTGAGATCCTTGTCTGTTAGTCCCATGCGCCGGAATGTCTCATAGTATAGTATGTTAATACTGCTTCCTCCATCCATGAGTACCTTGGTGAATTTATAACCCCCCACCTGAGGGTCTACCACTAATGCAAGCTGGCCCGGGTTATCAACCCGGGGCGGGTGATCCTCTCTGCTCCACACGATAGGCTACTCCGACCAGCGCAAGTAACGTGGTAAGGCCGGTTCAACAGAATTCACCGCTCGCTTGTGGAGTTTTCGGTCGCGCTTATCCAAACTAGTTGTGAAAACATGATATTGCCCATGGTTCAACTGTTTTGGCTGGCTCTGATAACCCGACTGCTGCTGCTGCTGCTGGCTGTTCTGATTATTCTGGTGATTGTGACCGCCCTGATTGCGACCTGAACCGGAAGCTCCATCGTGATCCGGCCCGTGGAAACCGGATCCTGAACCGCCACCTGATCCGTGATCATACCGGAAAGCATCAGAGTTCTTGAACTCCTGCATGATATAACAATCTTTCCAAAGATGGTTAGCCGGCGCCTTCTTCGTCCCGTGCTTCGGGCAAGGCTGATTCAACAAATAGTTCAAACGGCTTGCGTTAGGATTGGGAGACCCGTTACGATTTGCTGCTTTACCTCTGCGCCGCTGCCCCCTGTCCTGTGTGTTAGTGTTGGCCACAAAGTCCACGCTGCCGTCCACTTTGCGCTTGCCTCCGTTTCCATGACCCGTTAGTTTGTTCTGCTGCTGTTTGGAGTTGCTATTCTTCTTTCCCTTCCCTGCTTCATCATCATTAAGCTCGGGATCCTTGGTACTGTCCGAATCGGCATACTTCACTAAAGCAGCCATGAGGGTTCCCATGTCATTACAGAACCGCTTCATGCGTCCCAATTTCAATTTTAGAGGCTCAAACCGGCAGTTGCCTTCCAGAGTTAAGACCGCAGAGTTAGCATTAATCCTGTCAGATGAGTGCAAAATTTCCGAAACGCGACGCACCCAATGGGTCGTTGATTCTCCTTCTTCCTGAACACAAGCCGCCAGGTCTACTATGGACTTGGGCTTCTTACATGTATCCTTGAAATTCTGTATAAACCGGGCCCGCAACTGGGCCCATGAGCTGATAGAATTGGGCGGTAGGCTCTTTAACCAAGTACGAGCCATGCCCTCAAGCATCATGGTGAAATATTTTGCACATGCGGCCTCATCCACGTCCAGCATTTCCATGGACATCTCATAACTCTCTATCCATGCTTCAGGGGGTAAATCAGCGGTATAATTCGGCACCTTGCGTGGACCCTTGAAATCTTTGGGCAGGCGCACATTACGTAAAGCAGGGACCAAGCAAGGCACTCCCAGAGCGGATGTGATTCCTGGCCCAGCAGAACGAACCGGTGTGAGTTGGCCCGCATTATCCCGTGCTGCTAACTCGGCCTCCCTTTGCGCCCGGGCCCGGTTCACCGCATCCCGAGTATCGACAACACCACCTGCCGGGTCATCACCACGGGCTGCTTCACGGCCTTGAGCATTGCTTGATATTTCTGGTTCATCTATGCGCCTGCTATAGCTCCGGCTCGGACGGGGCGTAGAATGAACCCGATCACGGCTGTATGAGTATGCCTCCTGCTGAATCAGTGCGGTCCAGAAAAGCTCCTTAACCCGGCGCGTCTCTATTGCTTGCGGAGAACCCCCTTCGACTGGGATGGCCTCTAACCGTGCGGCGGCCGCAATAAGGTTGTCCACAGGATTCAAATAATGACCCGGGGGCGTCTGGACCGGCGGAGGGACCACAATATTTTGGCGAGGGGGTTCCATCAGGCGAGGTTGGACCGCCGCTCCTGGCCCTGGCGCCTCAATCCGGTTTGTCTCCTGATACCGCGGTGGATTACTGGGTCCAGCTCCTGGAGTGTGAAAGAGATTTCGGGGGTCAAACCCTAATGGCAGGCGTGATCTGTGCTTCTGCTTCAAAACCTCCTGTGATGCATTCTGGTCAAGCATGAGTTTATAGGCCTGTGCGTCCAAAGCGGCCCGCTCTGCAGCCATCCGGTCTTTTTCCGCTGCCAGATCCGCTTTGGCTTGCACGATCTGCTCTCTCACCTTCGCAATTTCTGCATTATGAGCCTCTTGATCTGCCGGATCATCCTCTGACATAAGCGCGGCTAGTGCGTCAAACAGATCAGACAGAACTTGAACCGGCGGGCGCACAAGGTCTCCTGCCCCTGCTACCACTGCCGCTGTGGATCCGGAGAGCATAGATGCGGCAGTCGAAGAATAATTCGCCGCCTGGGTGCCAGCCATGAATATTCCAACCCGGTTGATCTGGCCTGGGGGGTCCGGAATACTGTCGCCATCGGAACAACCCCTCACCTGATCGTCTTGCATCCGGTATAGTGACTCGGTCTCTCCGGTCGAAGACTCGTCGCCGGAATGGACGACGGTCTCGTTACCGTGCTCTGATTTGTCCTCACGCTCTCCTCCGTAGATGACTCCAATGAAGGCACGCTTCATGGCCGGTTTAACCTGGGTAGTTCTCGCACGCTGAGCCGTCTCGACGGGGTCCGTGTAGATGTCTGGCTCAGGCCCAGGCTCACCGATCTTGCCGATGAAGACGTGTATGCTGCCAAAGGGGACCCGGTACCCATACTCGATCGAATCGGCCTCGGGACCCCATCCTGCATCATCGATGTAGATCCTGCCCCGACGACTCTTGGTCATCTGGCCCACTACATAGCCTTCGAGTCCCTTGAGCTTGCCCTCCAAGATCGTCAAACTATCGTGCGATAGCCCCACGGTGGGCGCCAACTGTCGTGGATTTGTCACGGTAGGTGTCCTAGCGAAAGGACTTAGTCGTGGAGCCATCGCTACGAGTTTACTTGAAGGGGTTAAAGCGGACACAAAAACACGAGGGCTTTATACTAGTTCGGCCCCTTCGATGAAGGTAACAGCCTACGTCTAGTTGTGGTGGAATTGATATGATCTCGAGGGCTAGGGAGCAAACAAGCTTTGCCTAGGCTCGAGTTGTTGTTGTTGTCTATCTTGAACCGCCGCCGGGTCGTCCCCTTATATACACGGGTGACGCCCGTCGGTCCATAGAGTCACGGCCGGTTCATATTCGTATCCCGGTCGGTATCTCTCTATTCCTAACTTACAATACAAGTTATACATCAGGTCGGTTTACAGCTACAGATTCTAGACCGACTATAGGCCTTGGGCCTTCACCTGCTTATACCACTATGAAGTTAACCCGGCCCAAGTAGGCCGGTTTACGCCCAGTGGTAATATCCCCAACAGTGCGCATCTTTCCTTCATAGAAAGATTATACCGTAGACACAGAACAATTTCCAGTCTTCCTCCACAACTTACGCATAAGTAATGTACTAATGTTATTCATGGTCATTATTGCATATGTTTCTGCTGACAGAAGACACAAGATTTCATTCTTTTAAATAGGAGAGGAGCAAACTGGATTGTGATGACGAGCAAGGGTTGGTTGCGCTTTTCAACCACTCGTTGATGAAGTATCGTTCCTACCTAAGGCAAGCGCACTTCGATGGCAAGCCTCTAAACGAAATTTCTGTAAAGTCTCTGGTGCTACATTTATTCGATGATGACTGGAATAATCTTGTTACATATTGGTCTCGGCTGCAGCGTAAGGTACTGTCTATGATATCACATCACAATTTGAACTAAATTTCTGCATTTGCCTTAATGTCTCACTTGTACAAAAACTGTTAGCAGAAGAACATTCGTTCCCAAGGGACCACAGAATCTCGCAACTATACTGCACAATGCATTGCTCTTGTGAGTACCTCTTGCCCTGTATGACCATACTTACTTTCATAGTTGTTTGATTATGTAGCATCACTGCACATGTTAGCCTCGTAATCGTCCATTTGGTGGACATTATAAGATCCGTATGGACTCTTACATAAATTTAGAATCAACCCAATGCTTTTGAAGAGGTTTAGCTCTGCAGTCCTCTTGTAAGGACTGAACATGGTCTATCATTGTACTTACATTAACAGCTACTCCCTCCGTCCCATAATATAAGAACGTTTTGTACAGTACACCAGTGTTCAAAACACTCTTATATTATGGGAAGAGGGATTGGTTCATTTTGTACCATTCTGCATCTTATCTCCCTCGCCAACCATTTACTAAAAAATATCATATCTATATTTAATCTTACCAACAAGTAGAATACACAGACAATGCCAGTGCAGAAGTGTAGCCCATTGCTCTTGTCAGTACATTTTGTCATGTAATGCTTGTACTTCCAGGGATTGGTAGTTGATTATGTAGCATCAATCTGCAACTTATCTTCATTATCCTCTATCCCTTACAGTATTATCATATCTACAATTACTCTCTACAAAATGTAGAGTACAGGCAATGCTTATGAAGAAGATTCTGTGCGGAAATTCTTGAGTTATCCTTCCCTTGACATGGAGAAGGGCATTATAAAGCCGGTGCTATCTGGTAATGTAATTCAGTCCTTCTAAAGCAGTTATCCTCAACTACTGTTTAATTTGCTCATACTCCATATCGTTTACTGCTGTTTAGTTTGATGTTTCTACCAAAATGCATGTTCGTAAGAACCGTAAGTTCTAAGTTTTACTTGTAAAACAAAATTCCTTATCCATACCATGCACATTACTTAATACTCCCTATATGTATGCTTGTTTTTGTGGATCTATAATCCAGTGTGTGGTGAAGCAGCCCACGTTTGCACCTTGTCATCTCCTGTTTTATCTTACTGATGTGGCTGATGATATGAACAACTTGCCATGCACATTATCCAAAATAGATACAATGATTTTCTTTGCCCTTCATCTATGCTTGTTATGTTGACATGGTAATCCAGTAGTGTGGTGAAGCTCCCTGTATTATGAACAATGCCAAATTATGCTATTGATATTTTGAACTTACTCTTTATTTTCTAATTTGAAATTGGATAGAATTGACAGAACAATTATCATCTTTGTTTATACATGTGCAAAACCTGTCATCTCTCTGCTTTGTTTCAGGGTGATATGCCTGATGGCATGCACAAGTCTGCTAAAGGCTGTGAGACAAACCCAACATATATTGCAGCAAAGAAGGCAAAACATCTTGAAGATAGCGAGACAACCCCAAAGTCTTGTCTTGATGCAGTGTTTAAGTTACTTGAGACTAACAGTCAGACAAGATCACAGAATTCGTTGTCTGAATCAGTTCGACTTCTTCAGTCCCAAGTTCTAGCAGAAATGCATTCTGCAACTCAAGTTCGACTAGAAGTCCTATCTCTAAGAAAGATTGCGGAGAACACCAATGAGAACCTCATCGCTAAACAGCTACACCTGGAAGCAATGACCGACATGCTAGGCCGGTCTCACAGCCTTGTTCAGCAGCTTGCGCAGCAGTTCCCCCGCAAGGCTAACCTTTCTTGAACTGTCTTGGAAGTGGTCTTGGTTCAATATTATTTTGTTATGCTGCAATGGTGCCCAGTTTTTGTAATCTGCTTCTTCGTTGTGCTTTATGATCACTGGTGGCGAACTTCGATGCCCAGTGGATGTAATATACCTTAAATCTTTATTGTATAGTGTAGGTTTATTCTTAGTTACTATGCCGTAATTTCTTTATTGTATAGAGTAGGTTTGTTCTTAATTCCTACTAGTTACTGCCATCATTCACTATCTGAAAAAAATCAGATGTAGTCGACCGGACCGAAACATTCGACTCTAACGGTCCAGGTTTTTAGCGGGCCACAATTGGGCCGGCCTGCGTCTTTCTTGGGCCCGAATGATTGGGGCCTTCACACAATGCACCAGGCCCAAACTTACACCGACCTATATTTTAGTTGGGCCTTTTGTCGACCCAGCGCTTAGTTTGGCCCAGGTAGCGTTGGGCCATTAACATGATGAATATTGTACTGAGCTGTTACGGCCGAGATGAAACCATGGGCCTTTAGCAGGCCAAAATGCATGTTGGGACTCAATTTTCACTAGTCGTCGACGGGCCTTCAGCAGGCCGAAATGTAGACCGGGCTGTTTTGGGCCCAGTTAGCTCACGGGCCGTTACCAGGCCGAAACATATCTCGGGCCTTAGTTGGCCCACTGATATCATGGGCCTTTAAGAGGCCGAAAGCTTAGCACATGCATTAACGGGCCAAATTACGCGTCAGGCCTTTAACAGGCCCAAAGTCACGTTGGGCTTAGTTGTTGCCACCTTTAGCACAGGCCGTTAGTGAGCCCGATGTCCCGTCGGACCATATATGGCCCATGGGCAGCACGGGCCATTCCCAGGCCGAAAGTCACACCGGGCTGAAATGGGCCCATGTCTACATCAGGCCTCTAACAGGCCGAAAGTCACTGGGCTGTAGTTGGGCCCAAATATTCGGTGAACAATTAACAGGCCAGATCTGGCTTCGGGCCGCAAATGGGCCCAAATATTGGCCGAACAATTAACGGGCCAGATCTGGCTTCGGGCGTAAATGGGCCCAAATATTGGGCGAAAAATTAACAGGCCAGATCTGGCTTCGGGCTGTAAATGGGCCTTTATTAAGCAGGCTCTTATTGGGCTGGCCCACTAGTACCTGATTAAGTTCTACGGGCCTTTGACTGGGCCGGCCTTTTTAACCTATATGGGCCTCTGTTGGGCCCATCCATGTGTCGACATATCATACGCATGTCTCCTCCAATGGACGGGCGACATCTGGCCCACTGACGAGCTGACAGGTGTTCCCTTCGGCTAATCAGAATTTTACACGTGGAAATTTCCCATTGGTTAGGGCTGTTTACGGGTTATCGGATGCAAAATCCAACCCGATAGCTTAACAGCGTTCCGTTACGGTGGATGCCACGTGTCGGTCACCCTTGACGAAAGCACTTCTGTGGCGCGCGATTTATCATCATGGAAGTGGATACTTCCGTGATGATAATTTTGGTAATGTCATGGAACACTTCTATGACAGCATAGGTATGACTATCTTGATTCTGTCATAAAATCGTCATGGATGTACATGCATGACAAAAACATGACCTACTGTGACAAACACGTATCATCACGGAAGTGTATTTTTTGTAGTGAAGGTAGTTAGTCATTAGGTTAAGTAAGGGTTCTCATGTATTTACTACAACCAAATTCAATTTATTCCTCACATGGTATACAATAACAGAATGCACCCACAACTATTGAACATCGCATTGCAGAATTGAACCAAACAGTTAACTAAACACCACAACACAAATGAACCAAACATTAACCGAGCACGACATTGCACAATGTATAACCAAACCAAGCATTCTTGACAACTTGGAAATATAGCAATTGTATTCGTTTCTCATGTATTTTGTAAAGATAAATTCGATTTATTTCTCACATGGAAGAGAATACAAAATTGCAGCCTGAGGAATTGAACATTACATTTGCAGAACTGAACCAAATAGTTAACTAAAGACGACAACTAATTAACAAAACAATTAATAAGTGAGCACCACACTGCACGACATATAGAACATATACACTAGAGCAACGGATTGCATGGTAAAATTACATAGCACAATTCACTAGAATTTGTGAAGGAAATGCAGGTGCAGCACATGGAATGGGTAAACCGAGCATGCTTAACCGGCGTAGCTAGCAAATGGCAAGGTGCTCCTCCAAGATCTGGGGGTCGGCACGAATGGCAGCCATCGCGACCTCATCCGCGCGTGTGGATGCGATTTGCTTCTCCACTGCCAAATGCTCCTTGAGGTCCTAGCTATACTGTGTGCACCATGGCTTAGGCCGGCGCTTATTTGGTGGAGGGGTCGGTGATTTGGGTGGAAGGTGTCGCGCTCGCGCCGCCGGTCGGGGCATGTGGGATGTGGAAGGAGGAGGAGGATGTGGGTTGGGTGTGGATTACCTGCCTGGATAGGCGAGATAAGTACAAGGTGGTCGGCATCGACCTCCGGTACACCACCGGTCGTCCCGACATAGATCAGAAGGTTGCCGTCGCCCAGTTGTGTGTGCGCCATCATGTCCTCATCTACCACTACTGCATGGCCACAGAGCCTTGCGACCATTTCAACAGGTTTGTCAACAGCACCGACTACAAGTTCGCCATGGTGGAAGCCAAAGACGATGTAAATGCGCTCAGTGTTACGAGCTTGGCCTGCAAGAACCTTGTCGAAATCTGTGACCACTACAGGGTCTGGGGCAACACGAAGAAGGACTCCCTGGTCGAACTTGCCTCGGCCATCATCGACCCATACTAAGAAAAGATGAAGCAGGATGCCCAGAGAATAATCCCCCTATCCTGGCATAGGGCCTGGATGCGGCAATTGGATGAACCTCACCTCAGGTTCGCGTCCAAGAGCATGTACACATGCTACGAGATGCACAGGAGAATTATTGACATGAGGAGGTGCCTCGTTACCCAAATCGACGAGCCAGGATCGAACCGCAAGCAGAGAAAGCGTCACAAGAAGTAGATGATGATCAAATGATCGTTCATGCTAGTTAATCATGCATGTAATATATAGTTTAGTTTATTGGTGTGTGGAAATGTCACGTGTGTAGTAGCCACCTATGCAATTATGCATGTAATAGTTTACTTTGGTGTGTGCAAATGCCATGGTTGTCGTAGCCACCTATGTAAGTGGATGTTTAATTTGGTTATGCAAGCATGTCCTTATAAGTGTGTGTGTGTGTGTGTGCACGCGCGTGTGTGTCCATAGCTTGGCATATAACTAGTTAAGTGTCCCTAAACTTTTAATGGTTTAAAAGTTATCAAAAATATGAAAGAAATATGGGAGCATCTCTCTAATGTAATAAGATGATCCAACGGAGGGATTGTCAAAATATGCATCTATGTGTCCTCGGCAAAAATAATAAGCATTTCAGCTCACTACGACACAAATATATACCGAACTATTTGTTTTTTGTCCAGGACACATACAGTCGTATTTTTTAATCCCTCCATTGGATCATGTTATATTATAGGTGTGTAGGTTCAGAATTTTTGAGAACTTTTGCACCGTTGAAATCCTTAACTAGTTCTGTGGCAAGCACTTGTAGAAAATCCTACTGTTCTGTATGTTGCTGTTCTATATGCAATCCCATCGCACAACACACACGTCTTATTAGCAACAACCGTCTGATTACAGACCTGTTCGTCACGTATCACACACATCTTGTTAAGTTGAACCATTTATGTTCTCATGTCTCAACGCAAATAGTTCATCTGAGTGAACCGCATGCCGTATATCGCACACACCATGATCTGGCTGACCGTTTCTTTTGTGTTGCCAAATCACAAATAGTTCAGCCGAGTAAACCGTATGTTGTATATCGCACACACATCCATCTGGCTACCCGTTTCTTCTGTTCCTCCTCATCGCAAACAGTTAATTGAACTGAACTGTATGCCCTGCATCGCACATGCAACTAAAATTTGAATTGTGTTTGATGGCTCCACCATCGCAAACGTTTTCACCTTTTTTGACGGGTTTTTTACACCATCGTTTGCGATTATGGCATCGCACATAGTTTCGTCGAAGGGTCTTTGATTCTAGTTTCGCGTTAGCAGCATCCTACAGTAGTGAGAGGTAATGGTGTTGTTGTAGAAGCCCTCCATGATCGAACCCCCCTCCGACAGGATGCCGGAAAAAGCCCCAAGATGGGATCTCATGGGTACAGAAAGTTGCAGCCATGGAAAAGTGGTTTCTGGCTCCCCTCGAAGTTTTTGGGGTATAAGAGTATATATAGGAGGAAGATATAGGTCAGGAGGTCACCGAGGGGGCCATAAGGTTGGGGGCATGCCCTACCCCCTGGGCGCGCCCTCCGCCCTTGTGGCCGCCTCCTGGCTCTTATGACTTGCACTCCAAGCCTCCTGGGTGTCTTCTGGTCCAAGAAAAATCATCGCGAAAGTTTTATTCCGTTTGGACTCCGTTTGGTATTCCTTTTCTACGGAACTCTAAAACAAGGAAAAAAACAGAAACTGGCACTGGGCTCTGGGTTAATAGGTTATCCCAAAAATCATATAAAATAGCATACAAAACATCCAAAACAGATAATATAATAGCATGGAACAATCAAAAATTATAGATATGTTGGAGATCTATAATCCTTGCTATACACACCTTTTTGGAGAGACAACGTGAATCGTGATTTATTAGAATGCTCTATGAGCTTCACTTATATCTTTTGAGCTAGGGAAAATTGCTCTAGTACTTCACTTATATCTTTTTAGAGAATGGTGTTGGTTTTATTTTATAGACATTGATGAACTCTCATACTTCGCTTATATTATTTTGAGAGCCTTTAGAACATCATGGTAATTTGCTTTGGTTATAAAATTAGTCCTAATATGGTAGGCATCCAAGAGGGGTGTAATAAAACTTTTCATATAAAGTGCATTAAATACTATGACAAGTTTGATTCCTTATGATTGTTTTGAGATATGAAGATGGTGATATTAGAGTCATGCTAGTAAGTATTTGTGAATTTGAGATATACTTGTGTTAAGGTTTGTGAGTACCGTGGCATGCACGTATGGTGAACCGTTATGTAACGAAGTTGGACCATGAGATGTTTCTCAATTGTCTTCCTTATGAGTGGCGGTCGGGGACGAGCGATGGTCTTCTCCTACCAATTTGTCCCCTAGGAGCATGCTGATACGTCTCCAATGTATCTATCATTTTTGATTGTTCCATGCTACTATATTATCTGTTTTGGATGTTTTATATGCATTAATATGCTATTTTATATGATTTTTGGGACTAACCTATTAACCTAGAGCCCAATGCCAGTTTCTTTTTTCCTTGTTTTAGAGTTTCACAGAAAAAGAATACCAAACAGAATAAAACTTTGGCGATGTTTTTTGTTGGACGAGAAGACACCCGGGAGACTTGGAGTGCAAGTCAGAAGAGCCACGAGGTGGCCACAAGGGTGGAGGGTGCGCCCAGGGGGGTAGGGCGCACCCCAACCTTGTGGGCCCCTCGGTGACCCCCTAACCTAGATTTTCCTCCTATATATTCTCAAATACCCCAAAACCTTCCAAGGAAGCCACGAAACCACTTTTCCACTGCCGCAACCTTATGTACACGTGAGATCCCATCTTGGGGCCATTTCCAGCATACTGTCATATGGGGATTCGATCACAGAGGGCTTCTAAATCAACACCATTGCCTCTCTGATGAAGAGTGAGTAGTTTACCAAAGACATACGGGTCCATAGCTAGTAGCTAGATGGCTTCTTCTCTCTCTTTAATTCCCAATACAAAGTTCTCCTCGATGTTCTTCGAGATCTATTTGATGTAATACTCTTTTGCGGTGTGTTTTTCGAGATCCGATGAATTGTGGATTTATGATTAGCTTATCTATGAATATTATTTGAATCTCCTATGAATTATTTTATGCATGATTGGATATCTTTGCAAGTCTCTTCGAACTATCGATTTGGTTTGGCCAACTAGATTGGTTTTTCTTGCAATGGGAGAAGTGCTTAGCTTTAGGTTGAATCTTGCGGTGTCCTTTTGCAGTGACAGTAGGGGCAGCAAGGCACGTATTGTATTGTTGCCATCGAGGATAAAAAGATGGGGTTTTCATCATATTGTTTGAGTTAATTCCTCTACATCATGTCATCTTGCTTAAGGTGTTACTCCGTCCTTTATGAACTTAATACTCTAGATGCATGCTGGATAGCGGTCGATGTATGGAGTAATAGTAGTAGATGCAGAATCGTTTCAGTCTACTTGACACGGACGTGATGCCTATATTCATGATCATTGCCTTAGATATCATCATAACTTTGCGCTTTTCTATCAATTGATTGGCAGTAATTTGTTCACCCATCATAACATTTTCTATCTTGAGAGAAGCCTCTAGTGAAACTTATGGCTCCCGGGTCTATTTTCCATCATATAAGTTTCCGATCTATAATTTTAGTTTCCGATTTACTTTCTTTGCAATCTTTTACTTTCTGTTCAATAAACCAAAAATATCAAAAACATTCCTTACCATTTATCCATCTCTATGAGATCTCACGTTGCAAATAACCGTGAAGGAATTGACAACCCCTTTATCGTGTTGGGTGCAAGGTAGTGTTTGTTTGTGGAGGTATTCGGTGGCTTGCGCATTTTCTGCTACTGGATTGATACCTGGGTTCTCAAAACTGAGGGAAATACTTACTCTACTTCACTGCATCACCTTTTCCTCTTCAAGGGAAAAACCAACGCAAGCTCAAGAGGTAGTAGGAAGAACTTTTGGTGCCGTTGCTGGGGAGATCTATGCCATGCCGAGACATACCAAGTACCCATCATAAACTCTCATCCCTCGCATTAAGTTATTCACCATTCGCCTCCCGTTTTCCTCTCCCCCACTTCTAAAACGATTTTCGAAAAGATTTGCCTTTTCTTTGCCCTTCTTCTATTCATCTTCTTCGCTTGCTTTTTGTGTGCTCGTGTGTTGATTGCTTGCCTTGTCATGATGGCTCAAGATAATACCAGATCATGTGACTTTTCCAATACCAACAATAATGATTTTATTAGTAGCCCGATTGCTCCCGATGCTAATGCGGAATCTTGTGAAATTAATACCGCTTTGGTGAATCTTGTTATGAAAGATCAATTTTCAGGCCTTCCCAATGAAGATGCCGCTTCCCATCTTAATAATTTCGTGTGATATGCAAAAGAAAAGATATGTGGATAATGCTATTGTTAAATTGAAGCTATTTTCGTTCTCGCTTAGCGATCACGCTAAAACTTGGTTTTCATCTTTGCTGTAACATCCCAAATTTTCAATTTGGAATGTTGTACATAGGTCATCATATGCATATCATATTTTATTTGAATTTTGGTTTTGATCCTAGAAATTCTAAGCAACTCAAGGACCCACACTGAGAGTTGGGGATTTCATTCATTTTCATATTTGAATTCTTCTCAAATATTGAAAAGAGGATCATTTTGGTTTTGAATTATTTTTCTCACCAAAATATTACCTATATAAAAATAAAAGAGAGAAGATAATATGACTTGTGCAAAATAAAGAAATATTGGAGGAAAAATATTTAAAATCAAATAAATATTTATTGGGATATTTATTGCTATTTCATTCGAATTAGAAGAATATGCATTTTTCGAAATTTGCATTTTTAGGCCAGAAAAATGTTCACTTCGTTCTAAATATTTTATTTTGACAGTGAAATTTGTTTTTGGCATTTTTAGAATTTTTTTATATTTATTTAGGACTTTTCCATTTCAGTGGAATTTATTTTATAAAAAAATAGTTCCTGGACCGAATTGGGCCGAAGGCCCAGCCGGCCCGCTGCACCGCCGCCTTCCCCGCCTTACCCCGCCGTGCCCTCGCCGGACTCCCGAGGGAGTCCGAGCTCGCCGCGCCACCGACCCCCTTTCCAAGTCGGACCCCCCCGAGGCTATTTAAGCCGCTGCCCCCCGACACCTCTGCCCTCGTCCCGCCCCGCTGCCGCATCGCCACAGCCGCGGAGCCCCGCCGTCGCCGCCTCGCCATACGCCGCCGTTGACCCCACCGACCTGCCGGTTTTCTTCGGTAAACCGATAAAAACCGCAAAGCCGCCGCCGTGTTTTTTTAAAACCCTAGATCGGTTTTTTTCAGATCAACGTTTTTTCGGTTTTCTTCTGTTTAGGTTACTTTGCGAACGTCTGTTCGTTCGTTTTAATGAATGAATTGTTTTGTTCGCCTCTATTAGCGGACGTTCGCGCCGTAGTCTTTTTCTTTTTATTTTATTTCCGGCCAGGGACCTATCCACGATTATTTTTATCGTATATTAGCCCCTGATCTTTAAACCCTCACAACTTTTTAACCGTTCGTCCAAATCCAGTGAAACCAACACCAAAATCTTCGTCTCGAGCCCCTCTTTATGGTTAATCAACTTGAAAATGGTTTTGACAATTTTAAAATTGGTTTCAAGTAGATTTGAATTCGAAGTTTTTTCACCGTAGTTTCAGTTCCGTAGATCCGATTCGATTGATTCTTTTTGCAAATCGAAGCTTTTCAGTTGGACTTTCAGATTTGGATCTTCTTATTTTAGTTTTACCCTTGCATCTATGCTTGAGTGCTTATGTATGCTATTCTTTGTTTGCGATAGAATTCCCGTAGTGCGAAGCGTGCTACTATGAGTCTCTAGGTTTTGCGGATCGTCAGCAAGGCAAGTAACACATTGATCATACTCTTTTCATACCCAGTTTTTTGTGTTAGTTACAATCGTCAAACACTGCATGATTAGGATGTGATTAACTTGTGGGTATTGGGAAGTAGATGATGAGGTAGAACCTATTACCCTTTTATTATCACACCCTTGGGAGTTACTTCTACGTTATGCTTATACTGCTATGCTATGCTCGTAGACATGGTTTGGTTTGAGTGATCTATGACAGATGTGAGATTGTTAATTAATGGTTAATTTAAGGTTGTTACTTAAATACACATCTGGGTGGATTGGTTGCGGGCACCTGGGGATATACCAGTGTTATCCTTTGGTTCGCCACCCAGGCTCAAAGAGATCATAAGATTATTCATGCTAGAAACTTCTGTGTGCATCCACAAGCTATTATGGGATCTAGCATAGTTGAGTATGTTGCATGACCTCTTTCAGTGGTGGGCTAGCAAATGTAGGGGAAAGTAGGTGTAACTGTCCACCCAGAGTAAATAGTTATTGTTTCTGAAAGACTGTGTCTCGGTCATCCATTTCTCAAACACCATGTAGTGCGAGAAATCCAACGAAGGAGATCGAGTCTTGTGGGGAAAAGTGCGCAAACCTCTGCAGAGTGTAAAACTAATCATGGTTAGCCGTGTCCCCGGTTATGGACAACTTGAGTATCTAGTTCTTGGATTATCATGTTGATATCGTCACTCTAAATAAATTTGTTGGGTTATTAATTATTTTTTTAATTAGGATTGAGATGGGGGTACCATTCTCAATGTTTATCAACTACCATGATAGTTAAATAAAATATATTGCTTTGATGTAGGCAAAATTGTCTTTTCGCAAAAAACATTATAACCATAGAGCCTCCACCAGCCATATATGCATGTAGTGGTAGCATTTATTCTGTTCATTGCTCTACTGTGTTATATTGCCAGCATATTCCATGTGCTGACCTGTTTCGGGCTGCAACATATCATGTTGCAGACTTTTCAGACGAAGAGTAAGGTGCGCTAGGTCGTTGTCATGCTCTCAGCTATGCCGTTGGAGTTGATGGACTCACTTTATCTTCCAATCCTTCCGCTGTTATCTTATTTAGATGGCCTTAAGCCATATTATTGTTATAAGTTCTCTTTTGAGACATTCGATGTAATAAGTGTGTGATTGCACTCTGTTATAAATCCTTCAAGTACTGTGTGTGTCAGCAATACCAATCCAGGGATGATACTTAAGCACAGAGATTTGACCGTTTAAGGTCGGATCGCTACATTTGCCTAAAAATAGTATTGATTCATCGAACAAGTGTAAAGATGCTTTTATTTCCAAGTATTTTCCTCCCGCTAAGAATATCTCCCTTAGGAACGATACTATGAATTTTAAGAAACTTGATCATGAACATGTTGCACAATCTTGGGAGAGGATGAAATTAATGATTAGAAATTGTCCTACTCATGGTTTGAATTTGTGGATGATTATATAGTTTTTTTATGCCGAATTGTATTTTGCTTCTAGAAATCTTTTAGATTAGGCCACGGGAGGTACTTTTATGGAAATTACTTTAGGAGAAGCTACTAAACTCCTAGATAATATTATGGTTAATTATTCTCAATGGCACACCGAAAGATCTTCCACTAGTAAAAAAGTGCATGCAATTGAAGAGATTAATGTTTTGAGTGGAAAGATGGATGAGCTTATGAAATTATTTGCTAGCAAGAGTGCTCCTATTGATCCTAATGATATGCCTTTGTTTCTTTGATTGAAAACAATAATGAATCTATGAATGTGAATTTTGTTGGTAGGAACAATTTTGGTAATGACGCGTATAGAGGTAATTTTAATCCTAGGTCGTTTCCTAGTACTTCCTCTAATAATTATGGTAATTCCTACAACAATTCTCATGGAAACTATAATAAGATGCCCTATGATTTTGAGAATAGTGTTAAAGAGTTTATAAGTTCACAAAAGAATTTCAATGCTTTGATTGAAGAAAAGTTTCTTAAAATTGATGATTTGGCTAGGAACATGGATAGAATTTCTCTTGATGTTGATTCTTTGAAGCTTAGATCTATTCCACCTAAGCATGATATCAGTGAGTCTCTCAAATCCATGAGAATTTCTATTGATGAGTGCAAAGAAAGAACCGCTAAGATGCGTGCTAAGGAAGATTGGTTTATAAAAGCGTGTTCTTCTAGTTTCTGTGAAAATAATGATGAAGATCTTAAAGTGATTGATGTGACTCCTATTGAATCTTTGTTTTCCAATGTAAATCTTGATAAAGATGGTACTGGAAATGAGTCAACTTTAGTTAGAAGGCGTCCCAATGATTCAGAGTTTTTAGATCTTGATGCAAAAATTGATAAAAGTGGGATTGGAGAGGTCAAAATTTTAAGTAGCAACGAACCCACTGATAATCCCCAAGTGCAGGGAATCATAGCAATTTCCAAAGGTGGAAGTGATAAGTATGGAGTGTCGAACCCACAAGGAGCTAAAGGTAAGATCAATATTCTCTCAAGCCCTATTTGCCACTGATACGACTCTACATACACCGAACGTTTGCTTCCAACTAGAAACGAGAAATAACACTATGTTCTGGGTATGAAGTGGATAACTTTGTATGATATCAGAGAGCTAAAATATAAAGGTAGGTGATGTTATCATAAAGTTAGAATATATTACTAAATATTATAAATAGCGAGTGTGGAATAATGGTGGATCGGTGTGCGGAATTGTCCTAGGCAATCATTAATAAGACCAGTAATCACTATTTCAGTTTCATATGAGGGAGAGGCATAGGCTAACATAGTTTATCTACTTGGATCATATGAACTTATGATTGGAATTCTAGCAAGCATCCGCAACTACTAAAGATCATTAAGGTAAAACCCAACCATAGCATTAAAGCATCAAGTCCTCTTTATCCCATACGCATGTGACGCCCCCGATTTGACCGTACACTAATCATGCACGCAAATGTGTACGACCAAGATCAGGAACTCACGGGAAGGTATCACAACACAACTCTAGACACAATTTAAAATAATACAAGCTTTATATTACAAGCCAGGGGCCTCGAAGGCTCGAATACAAGAACTCGATCAGAGACGAATCAACGGAAGCAACAATATCTGAGTACAAACTGGGATACAGATCGAAAGAGGCGCATGCCTCCTTCCTGGGATCCTCCTAAACTACTCCTGGTCGTCGTCAGCGGCCTGCACGTAGTAGTAGGCATCTCCGGTGTAGTAGGAGTCGTCGTCAACGCTGGTGTCTTGCTCCTGGGCTCCATCGTTTGGTCGCAGCAATCGGGTATAGAAAGGGGGAAAAGAGGGAGCAAAGCAACCGTGAGTACTCATCCAAAGTACTCGCAAGCAAGGAGCTACACTACATATGTATGCAATGGAATCAAATGGAATAAGGGTATCATATGTGGACTGAACTGCACGACGCCAGAATAAGAGGGGGATAGCTAGTCCTATCGAAGACTACGCCTCTGGTAACCTCCATCTTGCAGCAGAAGAATGAGAGTAGATGGTAAGTTCACCAAGTAGCATCGTGTAGCATAATCCTAACCGATGATCCTCCCCTCGTCGCCCTATGAGAGAGCGATCACCGGTTGTATCTAGCACTTGGAAGGGTGTGTTTTTATTAAGTATCCGGTTCTAGTTGTCATAAGGTCAAGGTACAACTCCGAGTCGTCCTATTACCGAGGGACATGGCTATTCGAATAGATTAACTTCCCTGCAGGGGTGCACCACATATCCCAACACGCTCGATCCCATTTGGCCGGACACACTTTTCTGGGTCATGCCCGGCCTCGGAAGATCAACACGTCGCAGCCCTACCTAGGCACAACAAAGAGGTCAGCACGTCGGTCTAAATCCTATGGCACAAGGGTCTGGGCCCATCGCCCATTGCACACCTGCATGTTGCATACGCGGTCGGAGAGCAGACCTAGCAACCTCCACTACAAAGGAAGTTGCGTTACGCGGTCTAACCTGACGCGCGCCGCTCAGTCGCTGACGTCACGAAGGCTTCGCCTGATACCACGACGTCGAGTGCCCATAACTGTCCCCGCGTAGATGGTTAGTGCGTATAGGCCAGTAGCTAGACTCAGATCAAATACCAAGATCTCGTTAAGCGTGTTATTCTGAAATAACCATGGATGCTGACCAGGGCCAGGCCCACCTCTCTCCTAGGTGGTCTCAACCTGCCCTGTCGCTCCGCCATAAAGTAACCATCGGGGGCCTTCAGGAACTCAGGCCCACCTCTACCGGGATGGAGCCACCTGCCCCTTCAGCCCCCAACATCGGAATCACTCGCGGGTACTCCTACGAGCCGACCCGTCTTTAGTCACCAACTGCATAGCATGTATTTATGTATAAGTATATACCCGTGATCACCTCCTGAGTGATCACGGCCCGATAGTATAGCATGGCAGATGGACAAGAAAGTATGGCCACTGATGATAAACTAGCATCCTATACTAAGCATTAGGATTGCAGGTAAAGGTAACAACAGTTGTAGCAACAATGACAGGCTATGCATCAAGATAGGATTAATGGAAAGCAGTAACATGCTACACTACTCTAATGCAAGCAGTATAGAGGAGAGTAGGCGATATCTGGTGATCAAGGGGGGGGCTTGCCTGGTTGCTCTGGCAAGAGAGAGGGGTCGTCAACACCACAGTCGAACTGGGGGTCGCCGGCAGTCTGGGGTCTACCAGAAAGAAGTAACGGAGGGGGAACACAATAAATAACAGTGCAATCAAAGCATCACAAGGCATAACATGACAATACACGATGCTAGGGGTGCCCTAATGAGGTATGAGGTGGTACCGGCGAAGGGGGGAAACCTACGGGAAAATATCCCCGGGGTTTCGCGTTTTCGGACAGATGAATTAGAGGGGGAAAGTTGTGTGTTCCCTATGCTAGGGATGCGTGGCGGACGAACGGGCTGCGTATCCGGATTTGTCTTGTCGTTTTGAGCAACTTTCATGTACAAAGTTTTTTCATCCGAGCTACGGTTTATTTTATACTAATTTTAAAGGTTTTAATCAAATTCTGGAATTTAAATTAATTCAAAATAAAAAGGGGAATTGCTAAATGCACACAGAAGGGTACACAGCAGTGGCTTGTGAGGCTGACAGTGGGACCCAGTTGACTGCCAAGTCAGCAGTCAATTGGTCTGCTTTGACTGGTCAAAGGTCGAGCAGGGACCCGCCGGTCAGTGACTAGGCTAGTCCAGTCAGCAGTTGGACTTGGTCAAACTGGACAGTGGGCCCACTTGTCATTGGATGTTATGTTAATTAACATCAGTTAATTTTGTTAACCAGTTAATTAGGTTAATTAAATTAGGATTAATTAAGTTATTTATTTATTTATTTTAATTATTGTTTATTTATTTTATAATATTTTTTTATTATTTCGTTCTAGGGCGTGGGGCCCGTTGTCAAGTGGCACAGAGGCCATAGCGGGCATGCGGGTGGCGGGAAACGGGCACGGGCGTGGGCACTCGTCGAGGCCGACCCGGGCGCGGCGGACGGAGCCCAGGGGCGTCGGCTGACCGGGTCGCTGTTTGCG
>NC_057797.1:216778426-216785573 GCF_018294505.1 Triticum aestivum
GATCCAGTCGGGGGAGAGGGGGAGATATTTTTGGGGAGAGGGGGGAAGTGTCGGTGGCGGTTTGGGTGGGGGATGGTGAGTGGATAAGGGGGGGAGTGGTTGGCCGGCTGGGCTGGTTTGGGCCTGCCCAGTTGGGCCGGAGCCCAGTGGGGGTTTTCCTCTTTTTTTTCTGTTTGTCAGTTTTTTTCTTTTGTATTTTCTTTCTTTTATTTATTTTCTTTTCGGTTTTATTTCATTTTAAATCATTTAGGCATTTTATAAAAATATGTTTGCTTTATTATAATTACCCTTTTAATATTCGACACCCACCGAACATTTTTGTTTCAACTTTTGAAAACTTTTATTGTTGACATTAATTTGAGTTTGAATTTGACTCGGTTTTGACTCCGTTTCGAACTAACGGTACATTAGCAACAGTAACCGTGGTGACATGGCACCATTAGCGTGGAATTACTGTAGCTTGATTACCCAGGCGTTACAAAACTCCTCCACTACAAGAAATCTCGTCCCGAGATTTAAGAGGTGGGGTAAGGGGGAAATAGTTGGTTATGATATTCTAACTAGTCTTCTCATTCCTGGCTACTCTTCTCGAAGAAGGTGATCCCTTTCATTGGTGTTTTCATTTCTCTGCTTCATATCATCGTGATGAAGTCATCATCCTTTCTTCGGGGAACTCCATCGTACTTACGAATAGGTAAGGGGCAGCTCTACAACGATAGGATGTTGTAAGGGAAAATCATCTAGGGGTATCCCAAGAATGAACATATGAGTATCTCTCGAGTTGAACAAATGAAACACATCGGGAGCAAAGTAAGACGGTGCAATAAGAAGTTTCAAGCGGATAGGAAATCGTTCATTGCCTGAAACAGAGTGTAAAAGGGGTTAGAGCAATGGGAATAAGTATTGTGTCTGATACCAGAATTGATCACTAGGAAGGTGGCTCGCAAATTACATACGAAACGAAGTGTAAGGGATAACTTCGAAACAGGGATGTACAGGAGAGTCAGGTTTCGATCTTGTGGAACCGTGGCTTATGGGCCCACCATGTGGGTTAAAAGTAGAAGGAGCGGTGACATCTTTCTCGGTCATGACATCAAGGCATGTCAAAAGGGTAGCCTGTCAATTATGTCGGCAGCAACATCGGTACCAAGGGCGAGGGGCGAAGAGAACTATCTTCCTGCTCGTTGAACAAGGCAGACCAATAGGCAAAGTTCTCGTCCATCGATGGTTACCAGAATGTCAACAACAATAGTAACAGGGTCTTACTGACATAGTTGTACATTGAGGTGCTTATAAAAGCAGTGACGTATTAGTGCTTAGATCATATAAACCCCAAGAAGGTTAAACAGAACAATGGAAAGGAAAATGTGATTATTAGATTAAACAGATCAATGGGAAGGAAAATGTGTTTAAACACATATTTCAGGGGTATATCCTTCCCAAGAATAAGCAGAGTATGATATCCAAGACCGGATAGAAGGTAGAAAACCACTTAAGTAAGGGGGAGGAAGCTCATGATATTACCCATAGAACGGTGTTTGGATAATTGAGCAGGAAACATTTAGCATCATCTTTAATGTTCTTGTTGAAAATCGGAATACCATAGACATGCTTCGAGATAACATTGACATGGTCAGTGGGTGAAGATCAGACTCTGGAGACACAAAGGATCCATCAGGAATAACTTGAAGAATAGGTCTTACAATTCCCTCATGGAAGAAGGGATAGCCTTGCTGAAAAGGAATCTATAACAACAAGTCCTCCAATCAGGTGTGATAGGCATGACCCCACCTTACCGATATATAAGGACCAATGTAATAACCCTTGGAAATATGTTCGAACCATCATATCTGATCGAGATTCAGATCTGATTGGTGCCAGGATGCCTCAGACTCAGGATGCCTGAGAAGAAAAGGTGCAACAAAATTGACGAGACGACAATGTAAGATTCTCAGGAAATGTACTATGGAAGCGAGTTCCAAAACAAGAGTTCATCATTAAACCAAGGGGAGGATGAAGAGGTGGCTGATGAACTCAGCGACAATTCATTGAGATTTTCAAAAGATGGATTTCCACAGTTATGTGAACAAGGAGTCAACATTTGTCGGATCAAATGATATAAGGATGTATGCTCGAGGAAAACATACACAATTAAGAATTGGTTGAAAAGTGCACCCAAAATATGGTCTTAGGTAGCATGATCAATGTTAGAAAGGTGATTCAACAACCAATAGTCTAAGAATGAAATATCGACCATTAACTTGAAAGCAATAGGGTGCTAGAGACACGAACAAGTTTGTATTGAACGGAAGGCAATAAAGTGGTCGATGATAACACAAATCATCGAGGGCAATGAGGGTACTCCTCATCATGAATTCAATTAATATCTTGGAAGGGGTCAAAATGTTGATGATGATCATGACAAATCTTGTCGAGAGGCTCCATGAGGATGCAATCGCTCGGCGATGACATCAAGCCAAGGGAATGGTGAAGCAAAAGGTTATTATAACCATAGATAAGATGCCATCTCAGAATTCAGAGTTGTCTCTCAAGACAAACAATATGATGGTGAAAGTTTGATGTAAGCTTAGAGCACTGTCGGGATTGTGTCCCGAGGATGAAGGACATAGGTAGAATGGCCAAGCAGTCAGCCTGACGATGATGATGTAGTCAATCACATGGGAATGACACTATCGAGTACAAACTCGTAATCATTGAATATTACTAAGAGTTGTTGAATCGCAGTGCGGACTCGGTTCAGTTATCGGTGTCTTTGAGTGTTTAATAACTCCGAGTCCATTAAAAATTGTAATCAGCGAGAATGTAGTACTTGATGAAGAACTCACAATAAGTTATGTAGTTCAAAGATAGTCTCGAGATACCAGAGGGTAATACTCGACAGTAGATCAAAGTAGAGGTTGAACTGGTGTATTTGACTTGCAAAAAAAACAAGTGCTTTAACTTGTCCGAGAAATGGGATCAAAGAGAAAATATGGTCGGAACCACGATTGCATAGGATCAATTCAAAGATACCAAATGATATAATATCAACGAAATAGTTATTATTACCAGAAGCTTCTATGGTAGGATTTACATTGTGTCCATGGGCATGAACACAAAGTTCAAGGTCGACTCCCACTTCTTCAATGTATAACCTTCCATTCACCTCTCGTATTTCAAAAATGACATTAGTTGTTGGAAGTTTTTTTACCTGGTGCAATACCAGATAAGTATGACCCGTGAAATCTTTCGGGTTCACACAGATTAGGGAAGGCGTAGGTTCAACCCATCAGGGCATCTTAGGAACATATACCACAAACTTCGGAGTAAATAATACAAGTTTGAAAGTAGAGCGTGGTTCACAAAGCAGAGGATACAATTTACCAAAGGCATTATGTATCCGAAGAAAAGCTCATAATGCTTAATGAGTATGAAGGACGGTGTCGAATAAAATCCAACAAAGGATTTAGCGG
The DNA here is from genome assembly GCF_018294505.1 of Triticum aestivum. Lineage (NCBI taxonomy): Eukaryota > Viridiplantae > Streptophyta > Magnoliopsida > Poales > Poaceae > Triticum > Triticum aestivum. The sequence continues at coordinate 216,781,900 of NC_057797.1, forward strand.
TCCTCAATGGATCTGATGTGAGTATCAGTACTCAATCAGAAGGGGGAAAGAATGCAAAGGCATTAGATTATAGAAACAGCTGAATAATTTGACGTTCAAGTTGAAGGGAACTAGGTGGACAATCAATTACAACATGATTGCTCGAGATCCAGCCATGTCTAGAATGACGTATGAGTAGGAAGGTCAAATTTTAGGGTTCGGCTGATGATTGCGAGCAATCGCAACATAATGAATCAATAGGCTCAAGAAGACAATGACAAAGGATGTTAATGAATATTGCTGGACATATGGATTTAACCATAATGTGGGTAGACAAGAATTTCGGGAGCACTAGGCTGCAGAGGATCTTCAGGAGATCGAATTGCATTCGAAGAATTTTGTGAGACATATGATCAATTGGGGATAAACGAACCCCTAATAAGTTTGAGGAATTATTCGTAGGGTTATTCGGGCGGAAAAGAGCTACATGGCAGTCAAAAAAGGATTCTCAAAAGTCGGAGAATACTTTCGGGTATCTTGTAATAACAAGAACAACTAGGGATCAAAGTATGAATGGCGAGGGTACACAGTTATCCATAAGGATGCAACGGTGTTAAGGGATTGCAAAAGAAATCAACACAAGTTCTCAGGAGTACATCTGAGAGTATTGTCAGAATCTTCTGTTGAAGCAGTCGATCGTTCGGACCGAGGGGCTCTCCGGGAGAAAGTATTTACGAGAACCTAGAGTTAGAGTTAGCAAATCATTTAACCCGAATAGGAGAGAGATCAGAGTCCCAGAGTATAGACAAGGAGTAAAATATCCTAATACCACCCAATGGCGACGTGGGCCTATAAGCCACACAGCCATGTTAGTAAAAGTTTTTCAATGACTAGACTCGATTTCGGCTAAGGAGTTGGAAAGGGGGATTCCTACAGGCAGTTGGCTCTGGTACCAACTTGTGACGCCCCCGATTTGACCGTACACTAATCATGCACGCAAATGTGTATGACCAAGATCAGGAACTCACGGGAAGATATCACAACACAACTCTAGACACAATTTAAAATAATACAAGCTTTATATTACAAGCCAGGGGCCTCGAAGGCTCGAATACAAGAACTCGATCAGAGACGAGTCAGCGGAAGCAACAATATCTAAGTACAGACATAAGTTAAACAAGTTTGCCTTAAGAAGGCTAGCACAAACTGGGATACAGATCAAAAGAGGCGCATGCCTCCTGCCTGGGATCCTCCTAAACTACTCCTGGTCGTCGTCAGCGGCCTGCACGTAGTAGTAGGCATCTCCGGTGTAGTAGGAGTCGTCGTCAACGGTGGCGTCTTGCTCCTGGGCTCCATCGTCTGGTTGCAGCAATCGGGTATAGAAAGGGGGAAAAGAGGGAGCAAAGCAACCGTGAGTACTCATCCAAAGTACTCGCAAGCAAGGAGCTACACTACATATGTATGCAATGGTATCAAATGGAATAAGGGTATCATATGTGGACTGAACTACAGAACGCCGGAATAAGAGGGGGATAGCTAGTCCTATCGAAGACTACGCTTCTAGTAACCTCCATCTTGCAGCAGAAGAATGAGAGTAGATGGTAAGTTCACCAAGTAGCATCGTGTAGCATAATCCTAACCGATGATCCTCCCCTCGTCGCCCTATGAGAGAGCGATCATCGGTTGTATCTGGCACTTGGAAGGGTGTGTTTTATTAAGTATCCGGTTCTAGTTGTCATAAGGTCAAGGTACACCTCCGGGGCGTCCTTTTACCGAGGGACACGGCTATTCGAATAGATTAACTTCCCAGCAGGGGTGCACCACATATCCCAACACGCTCGATCCCATTTGGCCGGACACACTTTTCTGGGTCATACCCGGCCTCGGAAGATCAACACGTCGCAGCCCTACCTAGGCACAACAGAGAGGTCAGCATGCCAGTCTAAATCCTATGGCACAGGGGTCTAGGCCCATCGCCCATTGCACACCTGCACGTTGCGTACGCGGCCGGAGAGCAGACCTAGCAACCTCCATTACAAAGGAAGTTGTGTTACGCGGTCCAACCCGGCGCGCGCCGCTCAGTCGCTGACGTCACGAAGGCTTCGGCTGATACCACGACGTCGAGTGCCCATAACTGTCCCCGCGTAGATGGTTAGTGCGTATAGGCCAGTAGCCAGACTCAGATCAAATACCAAGATCTCGTTAAGCGTGTTATTCTGAAATAACAATGGACGCCGACCAGGGCCAGGCCCACCTCTCTCCTAGGTGGTCTCAACCTGCCCTATCACTCCGCCACAAAGTAACCATCGGTGGCCTTCGGGAACTCAGGCCCACCTCTACCGGGAAGGAGCCACCTGCCCCTTCAGCCCCCAACATCGGAATCACTCGCGGGTACTCCTACGAGCCGACCCGTCTTTAGTCACCAACTGCATAGCATGTATTTATGTATAAGTACATACCCGTGATCACCTCCCGAGTGATCACGGCCCGATAGTATAGCATGGAAGACGGACAAGAAAGTATGGCCACTGATGATAAACTAGCATCCTATACTAAGAATTAGGATTGCAGGTAAAGGTAACAACAGTTGTAGCAACAATGACAAGCTATGCATCAGGATAGGATTAACGGAAAGCAGTAACATGCTACACTACTCTAATGCAAGCAGTATAGAGGAGAGTAGGCGATATCTGGTGATCAAGGGGGGGAGCTTGCCTGGTTGCTCTGGCAAGAGAGAGGGGTCGTCAACACCATAGTAGAACTGGGGGTCGCCGGCAGTCTCGGGGTCTACCGGAAAGAAGTAACGGAGGGGGAACACAATAAATAACAGTGCAATCAAAGCATCACAAGGCATAACATGACAATACACGGTGCTAGGGGTGCCCTAACGCGGTATGAGGTGGTACAGGCGAAGGGGGAAACCTTTGGGAAAATATCCCCGGGGTTTCGCGTTTTTGGACAAATGAATTAGAGGGGGAAAGTTGCGTGTTCGCTATGCTAGGGATGCGTGGTGGACGAACGGGCTGCGTATCCGGATTCGTCTCGTCGTTCTGAGCAACTTTCATGTACAAAGTTTTTTCATCCGAGCTACGGTTTATTTTATACTAATTTTAAAGGTTTTAATCAAATTCTGGAATTTAAATTAATTCAAAATAAAAAGGGGAATTGCTAAATGCACACAGAAGGGTACAAAACAGTGGCTTGTGAGGCTGACAGTGGGACCCAGTTGACTGCCAAGTCAGCAGTCAATTGGTCTGCTTTGACCGGTCAAAGGTCCAGCAAGGACCCGCCGGTCAGTGACTAGGCTAGTCCAATCAGCAGTTTGACTTGGTCAAACTGGACAGCGGGCCCACTTGTCATTGGTTGTTATGTTAATTAACAGTAGTTAATTTAGTTAACCAGTTAATTAGGTTAATTAAATTAGGATTAATTAAGTTATTTATTTATTTGTTTATTTATTTTAATTATTGTATATTTATTTTATAATATATTTTTTATTATTTCATTATGGGGTGTGGGGCCCTTTGTCCAATGGCACAGAGGCCATAGCGGGCACGCGGGTGGCGGGATACGAGCACCGGCGTGGACACCCGTCGAGGCCGACCCGGGTGCGGCGGACGGAGCCCAGGGGCGTCGGCTGACCGGGCCGCTGTTTGCGGCGGCGGCGAGCGCAAGGGGCGGCGGTGCGCGGGCTC